>NC_085845.1:140119252-140404252 GCF_035594765.1 Anolis carolinensis
TATAATGACTTATCTATTCTATAATCATGGTGTAACCAAACGTGAATTATTGTGTGGACAGTTCTGTCTGTTGCACTTCAGAGAGTATATTGTAGAGCTGGAAAAAGTGCAGAAAGGTCAAACAAAATAATAAGGAGACGAAAGTGAGAGTCTCATGAGGAAAGCTTATACTATGTGAATCTTTTTATCTTATAAAAATGTACAGGAGTACACAACAGGATGGCTTAAAATTATGCATGATGTGATGAAAATGAATGGGACAAAAGCTTTTTTCACACTCTAAATTATCTAATGACATTAAATTATAGGAAATTTAGGACACAACAACAGCAATAGCTTATTTATTTACAATCTGCCTCTTTTCCAGCCCTGGGCCTCAAGACAGTTTACAAAAATTAGAATAGATGCATCTAAAATTCAAATTAGGAAAACCATACTAAAATTAAAATATAATTAAATTATCACAAAATTAAATGCAATTTAAAAATTTACCTGTTACAGTGATGGTATTTGTGGTCACATAATGCACTAGAGGCTACCAGATTGGATGATATTAAAAGTGTATTAGACATTTTTTGTTGAATATGCCTGTGTTGTGATTTTGTTGTTATAAGCTTAGAAAGACTGTGTGTGTGTGTATGTGTGTATTAGACACATTCATGGAGGATGAAGCTAGTCAATGGTCATTATGAATATTTTAGCTCCATTATCAGAAGCAATATGTTTCTGCATACAAGGAGCTAGAATCATAACCAGGAGCATTATATCAGTTGTAGGACTCCTATGGACTTCTTATTGGCTACTGTAGGAACATAATGGTTGGTTAGGTACTACAGAACCCAGACCTTTGGTCTAATCTAGTGGGACTCTTTTTATCTTTTTATATATAAATAATATAAAGTTTATCTTACATATTAATGTTGTTTCGTTCCAGTTGCTCTCACTTCTTTATAATATAATATTGTAACACAGATCTCAATGAAGATACAGTAGAGTCTCACTTATCCAACATAAACGGGCCGGCAGAACGTTGGATAAGCGAATATGTTGGATAATAAGGAGAGATTAAGAAAAAGCCTATTAAACATCAAAATAGGTTATGATTTTACAAATTAAGCACCAAAACATCATGTTATGCAACAAATTTGACAGAAAAAGTAGTTCAATACACAGTAATGCTATGTAGTAATTACTGTATTTACGAATTTAGCACCAAAATATCACAATGCATTGAAAACATTGACTACAAAATATGTTGGATAATCCAGAACGTTGGATAAGCGAATGTTGGATAAGTGAGACTCTACTGTATTAGCAAAATTGTTCTAGAAAACCCATACTGAAGTGTTGGCTTTTGGGTGGTCATGCCGTATATAAATTGGCCAGTACTGGAATATTTGGAGTCTTGAATAAATAATTGTGTTCTCATTCATAGAAAAATACAGTCAGAGTTTAGAACTCCTGTCTGTTTCATTTCAGTTGTATCATTTGATATTTGACTTTAAGTCAAATGTCTCACTTTTTGGCATTTATTTTGTTTCTTTTAAGAAGTCTTTTAAGAAGTCACGAACTAAAATAAAAATACTACAATGAGTATTTCAGAAGGATCTTTCCCTTATATCTTTAAATAGCATTAAACATTAGATGATGATGATGATGATGATGATAATGATGATGATGATGATGATGATGATGATGATGATGATGATGATGATGATGATGATGATTTTCCTGCCTTTTTCCAGTTTGGGACACAAGATGCTTACAACAGTCAAACAAAAACATAGATACAAACTCATAGTATTCAACAGTTAAAAAGCAATTAAACTATCAAGAGTTTTAAAACAAAAAATTACAGCCATTTAAAAACAACCAATAAAAAACAACAGGTTATGCAAGGTCCATTTCCTTCTTTTTAAAAAAATTCTCAAAGGCCTATCTGCAGAAAGATGGTTATCTAATCTTTATAAGAAGGTTGTTCTAGAGCAGTGGTCTGGTCTTCAACTCCCAGAAATCCTAACAGTGGGTAAACTGGCTGGGATTTCTGGGAGTTGTAGGCCAAAACACCTGGGGACCCACAAGTTGAGAACCAAGCTGTTCTAGAGCTTGGGACCAGTCCTGAGAGGACCATCTCCCTGTTCCTACCAGATGTACCTGCAAGAGTGGTGGGACAGAGAAAAGGACCTCTCCAGAAAAACCCAAAACACAGGCAAGTTTTTATGGGAGAATACAGTTCTTCAGGTAAGAGTAGCTGTGCTCTACCATGTCTCCTCTCCAGCACTTCCCTTTGAAAACATCCATCATATTAATCTTTCATTCTCCTCCTCAAAACATGGAAAGAGAGTTGTAGAACAGTGTGGAATTTTTTTGGCTTTTCTAAACCTGTTCCATAAAAGTATTCTTTATAAAATTTATTTTGACCAGAATCCTATTGGTTAGTTCCTTACTAGAGCAGACTCACTGAATTGATTGTTCAATGGTGTGTCAACATGTCAGTAAATCTCATTGATTCATTGAGTCTAAACTAGTTGATCCTAACAATAGTTTGTTTGCCTTCATGAATTTTTGCTGACTTCCAAATTTTGTATTTATATCTTAGGCTATGAATAACAGTCAGCTATCATTTTGGCAAGTATCCATTCGGCTTTTCCATTGGGATTCTCTGATCCTCAAATTTGTCCATACTAACACTTTAAAATTTATTATTTTCATTTCTGAAGTAATTTGAACCTGAAAGCTGAATGTTACACTAAATAAGATGTCAGGCTAAATTAGAAAACCTATTGACTATATATATATATATTTATAATTAGAACAAATGCTATAACTGACAGAATCAACATTTTGAATCCAAACTTGCCATCTACACTGCCCATTAATTTGCTCAATGCCTTGCTTAACACCATGCTATTTCATGTTTGAATGTCTCTATAGCTCACTCTGGAGCTGAAAAACCATTAAATGTTGGCCAACAGAGCTATCTACAAAATAGATGCTACTCCCTAAGCATCCCTCACAAAAGCAAATATATTGAGCACATGTTCCATGAAGAAAAAGTTGCATAGAAGGATCAAAGAGGTGAAAAGTTTACAGGGTTAGAGGTTTGCTCACCATATGCTTCCTGTGCATAGATCTATATGTGGAGTTTGTTTCCAAAAGGTACCAAATCCAAAAAAGAAAAGAAAAAATAGTTATAAGTGGCAGCACACTGCTGGCTAGGAGTGGCAAATTATGCACAGATCAAAACTTTCAAAATGTGGCAGATCACTTCGGTAAAGGATTTGGAAAACTGCATTTTATAGCAAAAGAATGTACATTCTCAACATGTGTTTTTGATTCATGAAAAATTTGTTCAGATTGATTTGGTACCTTTTGGGAACAAATTCCACACGTATATTGCCTCTTCACAGAGCTGTGTATGCCATTTTTCTATGCTTTTGAGCACTTTCAGTGTAAAAGAAAAAGCAAAGAGAGGATGGATCATGACCATTATGTATTAACAGGATTTTGGACCTGCGGGTATAAGTACTTTCATGTCCTGCAGGTAAAGTGGAAAGTATAGACTCTTGTGATAGTACATGCTCTTGATTATGAAAATTATTCAGAATTCAGAAGCCATCAATGCATTTTAAGGGCTTCTGTGTCGATGGTACTTCTTAATCTCAGTCCAAGATAAACATTTCTGTATCACCATGTACCTGGCTGGCTTGGCCTTTTAAATACGCAAAACCTTGATCCATATTCAGGGCAGTGGCTTTCACCCCCTCTTTAAGCTTTCCTGCTGTGATGAAAGAGTCATCTCATCCTGTATTAATTTTGTCTGGTATCTTGAATATGATTATGCTATTACTTTTGGAGACTGTCTGCCAGAATGCATCTGAACATGTCTCACTTCTGAAGTAATATTTTTAAAAGTATCTGCCTTTTCATAAAAAAAAGACAGAGAACTTTTACAGACTGGAGTTACTTGGGGTGATATATTTAACCTTCTATACCCTGGATTTCTGTTCTTAACAATGTGTCAATCATATACATGTACAATTTTCCAATGGAGCGTGCTTCCCAATAACTTTATCGGGGATGGCCGCCTAAACTCATGGATTTTATTTGTTTCATGAATAAACAAAACAACTGGTTTTAATAATTGATTTCAAAAGTATTCAGCATTCATCTTTGCTGATCTCCTATCATGATAATGGGCCTACAACTTAGAACTGAAATATTTCTGTTGTGTAGCTTCAAGGAATACAGTGGAACCTCTACTTATGAGTGTCCCAACTTGAGAGAATTTTGAGTTAAGAGTGGTCACTTGGCCTAGGTTTGCTTTGACATAAGAACAACATTTTGAGTTAAGAGCTAGCTCTAGTGGGAGTATTAGCATGAAAGTGCAGGGCTTTAGGGCTTCAAGGAAGCAGCCACCCAGCCTCTGTGCCTCATGCTCTTGTCCACTTTGCAAGATTGCTTTCTGTTTTGCTCTTCTCTGCTTTGAGGAACTTTGGATTAGTTGATTTTGTGTGGCTTTTATTCTTTGGCTTCATGAAGAGAGAGAAGGAGAGACAGCAAGAGAGGGAGGGAGGCTGGAATGAGTGCAGTATGCAAAAAGCGCTGGTCATCCGCTAGAAGATGGAAGCTGAGAGCTGTGACATTAATGTCATTAACAAAATCCAAATTTAAAATTGACTATGGACAAGCCACTAGTTTTACTTACCCTTGCCCCCGCTCAAACCTTACCTTAAAAGAATAATTAATTTTAATCTTTTTATTCTGTATTTTGCACAACTACCTAGGAATGGGTTGGTAGGCCTGTAGGCCGGGATGCTTTGTATCTATACATGGTTTTACTGTATGTATGGGTAAGTGTGTACGTTTTGTATGTTTCACATGTTTTGGTCAAAATTGACTAATCAATAAAGAGGACTTGTTGTTGTTGAGTGCAGTATGAAGAAAATGATGCTTCTGCCTCATTTGTGCTCCCTTGTCACAGCTTTGCGTTTCTATCATTTTAAAGTAGATTATTCTTTTTATTGCTCCATGTGTTCTATCATTTTAAAGTTGATCTTTCTTTTTATTATTTCATGTGAATTTGCATTTATACATTATTTGCTATTTATAAAGTACATTTTCATGTTTAAAATGCATAACAAAAAATGGGGGGGGGGGAGTTCAGAGGGCCAGAGTGGATTAATAGCATTTAAGTGCATTTCAATGGGGAAATTTGCCTTGACATAAGAGTTTTGAGTTAAGAGCTTGATCCCAGAACAAATTAAACTCTTAAGTCAAGGTATCACTGTACTAAGGTGAACCTATCATGGGTCTTTCTGGGGCTGAGAGTATGTGATTCACCTGAGATCATCAAGTGGGTCTCCATCAGACCCTGATTTCCAGAATTGTAAGTCCAGTGTTCCTTTTCTTCAGGATATAAACAAATCAATCATTGTGTTTGTGTTTTATAGGACACACACACGCATGCATACACACATATGGACACACACAGGATCAGGCTGAAAGAAAGCTGTTTTAGGGATCAACTTTCTTTCTCTAGTAACACCACTGCCCCTTCATCTACCAGAAGATGGAATCATTGCTCACCAAATAAAACCGAGTAAGATGTTCTTTAATCCCATGGATTTCAGTCAGATCAACATTAGCATGCCTGAGTAACTTTCTTCCACATATCTTCATGATTTCTTAGGTAGATCTTGAGTAGTGATGTAGGATTGTTCTGATGCCCCTATGCTTTTTATATAAGAAAACTTTTATTAGCCCAACATCCAATTTGGTCCATTTAAGAGTCTTCATTCAGACTTCTAATCTTGAAGGCAGATAGATAAGCAGACTATGGGAAGTCACTTATTCATGAGACAATTTGTCTCATGAATAATTTTAAAATAAGAAATCTCTAATGTCAAATGAACTTTTTTCTGATGCTTCCAGCGCATCTTGCTGATGCCAGTTGGACAAAACTGGGGTAAATAAATTTAATTTGTCAGACAATGCAAATTTCCAGATGAAACTGTTGATGCGAATACAATATTGCCATCCTAAAACTAAAACTAAGTGGGGAAGAATATATGTCACTTGGGCTCTGTATTTTCTGCCCAATTGTTGTATGTTCTTCCTCAATAATGGATTTAATCTCTGAGATTTTTCTTGGTTTTCCTTCTCTGAAACCTAAAGGCTGTAGAGCAGAGGCCTTTTTTGTGTAACCTTTTATTTTGATGTATGCGTTACTATTCCAAGTCATCATTTTGAATTCTCTACTGAGATATTAAGGGATAAGAGAATGGTAATGTCTCAAAAAAGGGAAGAGGGTATTCTAAGCCAGTGTGGTCCAACCCGTGGCCCGTGGGCCGTATGCGGCCCAGCAATTCATTTTTGTTGGCCCTTGCCCTTCTTACTGGTCTTCTTAATAAATGCTTCATATTTTAATTATGTAATTCAATATTAATTATGTAATTTGTTTTCTTTCTGGAATGTCTATGGCTCTCACATGCATATGCTAAAGTTTGATTGGTCCTTGGGTAACTAAAGGTTGGACTACACTGTTCTAAGCAATTGTTCTCTTTGTTTTGGAAAGGGAAAACATTGGGTTGTTGTGTGTTTTCCAGGAAAACATTCTCATACATTTTCATAGAGAAATCTGGGATCTCTTTTGAGAAATGTATGGCTGACACCAATGAACAAATTTGAATCTGCATTATTTTAAGGGATTCCTTTTACTATGTTGATCCCCCACCCAATTCTTCTCTCTAACTTGTAGTAGTTTCCTGATGCTATACATAGGATCAAAGCCTGGAAAATTATGTTTTAAGAAGAATGCATATAAAGACATGTTGCTTATGGTCCAATAACTGAATAGTGGTTGGATGATGTTTCGAGGCTCAGAGCATCATCCTTACACTGTTCTTTATGGATGGCCTTGGCATGTTAAAACATTCCTTCTTCTTCAAAGGAAGAGAGAAACTAGGACATTTTAAAAGCAACCAAAAAGTGTGTCAGCAGAGAATTAACCAGGGTTGTCCTGCCTAGTTGGGACAGTTGGAGTGAATGATTTTCAGATAGGAAAAAGTGAACTTCACCTTGATTTGTCAAGTCAGTGGAATGAGTCTTGCTTTCTTTGTTAATGGATAAATTGAGAAACCGTTGAGTGGTGCCCTCAGTAGCAATAGTGATGAAGAATATTCTCTCTCAGTTTTGTAACTCATACTAAATGCTGATACAAAGATCAGGGAAGCCACTCCTATGAATCAGTCCATAATTGGCAAAGGAGTAATTAATTTACATGCACATGTTCTCTCTATAATTAAACTTATAGTGCTTGCTTTGATACTGATTGGTTAACATGCTGTTTCCAGTGCCAACTGAACAGAGATCATGACTCACAATTAAATCATTTTAATTCTATAGCAACTCTGTTACGCCATACCTAACTAAGGTTAAGCAAGTCATGGAGGTTTTGATGTGTTCTAAAATTAAATTAGTTTTTTTTTCAAAAGTGAGGCAGCAACAGTAGTAATCTTCCCCGAGGATAGTGCTGGCATGTTAAATGTTTCCAAATCTTGCAGCACATATACAGAGTATTTTTCTTCCATCTCTTTTACCTCTGCATGACAATCTTCAACACATTTTTAATTACCTAAACTGTGATCTGTAGTGTAAAAAGAAAAGTTAACATTGCACACCTTTCTCTGTGAAATAGCATCTGTTGCTAAAGAGATTGTGCTTCTTTGTCTTTCCAATATAGTAGAGAGATATACTGTGTTTCCCCGAAAATAAGACAGTGTCTTATATTAATTTTTGCTCCCAAAGATGTGCTAGGTCTTATTTTCAGGGGATGTCTTATTTTTCCATGAAGAAGAATTCACATTTATTGTTGAACAAAAAATGAACATTTATTATATACTGTACAGTAGTTGTCATCACAAACCAACCTAACTAGATAAACTCTGAATCCTATCAAGAATTTCATGTACAGCTGGTATGTACATTTACCAATCCTGCATGCTCTGGTGTTCTGTTTGGCGGGCATGCTTCCAAACAAAAACTTTGCTAGGTCTTACTTTCAGGGGAGGCCTTATATTTAGCAATTGAGCAAAACTTCTACTAGGTCTTATTTTTCGGGGATGTCTTATTTTCAGGGTACCTAAAGTATATCCTGAACTGAATATCTAATACATGTGTTGTGGCACATGGTTTTACCCATGTACCTCTTGTCTCATGGAATAATGTTTTGGGGAGTTTTTTTTAAAAAAAGAATTATTTTGAAAGAATAGTTAATTAATTTGAAAATGTAATTTACTACTACACGAAAACATACATATTCTGAAATGGATGTACTCACAAAGACTGAAGTGTGTTTCAGGAAACCATTATTTACATTTGAGGAAGCATGACAAATCCCTTCCACTTCTCCCAGTTGGCCACAGTGAAAGATATTTCTGTCCGTTTCAGGAAATGTTTATTCACCTTTTGGAATCAAAACAGATTCCTTCCAAATCAGTCAGCTAGGCTGAACAACATCTCCTCTGTTGCCAAATTGCTAATCTCAAAAGAAAATCATAACATGAATTCAAAGTTGTCTAAATAACTCCAGGTGCCTAAATAGTTTAATTCATTTTAATCTTGTCAGTAATTTAATCCCATTATCACACTCAGTTTTTGTAGATTTTAGCTGCATTTTTAAAAATTGTAAACCACATTGAGTCTCAATTTCTGGAAAAAAAAAAGTGATATATAAGCGAACTGATTCATAACTGAAAAATGAGAGATGATTATAAGAAAAGTGGAAGACTTTGTTGTTTTTACACAATCACTGCTGTTGTGTGGTAGGCTTCCAAGAATATTTATTAGATATTTGTATTGGGTGTGGAATCTCTGCATAAAAGAGTTGGCATAGTACATGTTAGTTGGGCAGCACTACATTCTTATAAGAACGTTTACTCTAGTTTCTTTTGGTATTAATTCCCACTCATTTCCCCAGAGAATAAGAAAATGCCTTCAGATGATGGAGTACTTTATTCTCCATTAGTTTAGAAGCCCAGTAGTATATTATAATTTACAATGTACAATGATAATAAAGTTATTCTGTTTTATTCATATGTTCTAAAACAGACATTGTGAGAAAGCCCTGACTTAAATTCAGTTTGAAGACTAACACTAAGACTAACCCTACCAGCAAAAATCTGTAGGTCAGACTAGATGAGACAATGATAATAATCTATCTTTAATAAGATTGCAGTTTCATTCGCGTGCAAAGCAAAAGTTATAGGTGCTCTCACATGTGCACAACATCAACAGGAGCTCATCCTGTTGATGTTGGGCACCTTCAAGTAATTTCTGACTTATGGCAAGTGTATGGCAAATCTATCAGAGTATGTTTTTGACATAATTTGTAGGCTTGCTCAAATAATTCGATTTCCCCGTTACCCGTTATTAATTCGTTATTTTCGTTTGTTTTGAAGCAATATTGAAGCCTTGATTGTCCACACGTCTGGATATCCGGTTTCGAATCGCTAGAGGCAGTTTTTTCTTATTTCGTCGTTTTTTTCGTTAGGAAAAAAAAGCTTTTGCAAATCACCCAAACTCCCACCATTCAGGCCCTTTCCTTTTGCCCCTCAGCAAAAGGGGCGTCACGGGCTCAGCCAATGGGAGGGGGCGAGGGGGAAGGAGGCCGAGGAGGAGGAGGAAGACGGAGGGGAAAAATGGCCGCCGCCGCCTCGCCTCAGCTCAGGCCTGATACTCAGAGGTTTCCACGTCTGTGCGAAGCTAGGCAAGTGGGGTTTATATATCTGTGGAAGGTCCAGGGTGGGAGAAAGAACTCTTGTCTGTGGGAGGCAAGTGTGAATGTTGCAATTGGTCACCTTGATTAGCATTGAATAGCCTTGCAGCTTCAAAGCCTGGCTGCTTCCTACCTGGGGGAATCCTTTGTTGGGAGGTATTAGCTGGCCCTGATTGTTTCCTGTCTGGAATTCCCATTTTCTGGGTGTTGTTCTTTTACTGTCCTGATTTTAGCTTTTCTGTAGCTAAAAATGCATATAAAATTGATTCTATAGGGAGGATAAATGATTGGATTTCAACTCCTACAGCTTGGCTTTCTCTGCCAATAATGGTACCCATCTTGGATATTGTAAGGGATTTTATTATTATTATTATTATTATTATTATTATTATTATTATTATTATTAGACCTTGCTCCCAGGAAGGTGCCTTCGCTGTGGCTCCCAACTTATCTATCTACCTTTCCACATATTCTCCACATTGTGTGTATGTGTATGTATATTATATATATATACATGAGCCCCGATGGCGAAGTGTGTTAAAGCACTGAGCTGCTGAACTTGCAGACCGAAAGGTCCCAGGTTCAAATCCCGGGAGCAGAGTGAGTGCCCGCTGTTAGCTCCAGCTTCTGCCAACCTAGCAGCTTGAAAACATGCCAATGTGAGTAGATCAATAGGTACTGCTCTGGCGGGAAGGTAATGGCACTCCATGTAGTCATGCTGGCCACATGACCTTGGAGGTGTCTATGGACAACACTGGCTCTTGGGCTTAGAAATGGAGATGAGCACCAACCCCCAGAGTCAGACATGACTGAACTTAACGTCAAGGGATACCTTTACCTTTACCTATACACACACACACACAAACACACACACACATATGCAGGGACTATATATATATATACACAGTATATATCACACACACACCAATTTAACAAAGTTTCAGCCACAAAAACAAAGTTTCTGAAGTAGAACAATGACTTTCACAGTAAAGACAACCCAATTTAACAGGAAATAAGACTTTCAAACCAGGAACAGATTTCTGCAATTATTAAAAAATGGTTTATTATAAAAGCTATGAAAATTCGCCAAAAATCAGAGGATAAGGGAAACGTTCCAAATTTTGGTGAGCTATCAGTGTTAAATGTGTTCTACCACTGTACCAAGTTTGAAGAAGATCACTCAAAAAATGAGGGTGGGAAAGTCCTGTAAAGTCCTCTCCCTCTGTGCTGTTTTTGGAAATTGCGCATGCGCGTCCGCCATTAACGAATTAATTTAGAAAATAACGAATTTTCGTTAATTTCAAAAAATTTTGGGGGCAAAATTTGGAAATACCTTCAAAAACGAAATGCTGCCCCCCTCTACTTTTGCAACGAGTTTAGAATCAAATTTTTCGTGGATCGATCAAGCCTAATAATTTGTTCAGAAGGATTTATCTTTCTCTCAGACTGAGAGTGTGTGACTTGACCAAGGTGATTCAGTTGGTTTTCACGGCCAAGCAGGGATTCAAGCCCTGGTTTCCCAGACTCCTGGTCCCATACTCAAACCATTACACATCGTTGGTTCTCAGTATGGAACCATACTGGATAAAAAGTCATTGAACCCAAGAGTGGTGGTGATAGGCAGTCCTTACTCTGGACAAACCTTTTGTGTTAAAATTAAATATATCTTTTTTTTCTATGTCAGCAGGATAAGAAGATATATCAATATTCATATCTGTCATTAGTTTAGTCACATATTAATAGTAACCCCTGTCCCAATGAAGGTATCCTTGCCTTTCTTGTCCGCAGTTGACAAGAAACCCGCAGTTGGCTGTGGGTTCTGTTGAGAAGCAGAAAGTGGACAAGGAAGTTCAGAAGATGATGGACACAGTGAAGCCACTGATGACACAACTGCAGCCACCTCTCAGGGTCTGGAATGCCTTGAAAAGACCTCTGAGATCAGGTTTAGCTGGCTATTCTTACTTTAAAAAAATGTGCAATGGGACCAAAGAGAAGGTTAACTAGCTGATGCTGCCTTTAGTACTGGCAGAATACAGAGTGAAAAATTAAGGAGCCATGGATGCCTTTTCACTCCCCAGTTGTGTAAGGTTTCCAAGACCTCCTTCTTCTACAGCAAATGTAGAAGAATTAGTAGCAGTTGTTAACTTCTGTTAATAAAACCTTTACCCCAAATTTGAACTGTTCTATCAACAACTTTAATAGGAAAAATACAAGAACAAGTGGACTGGAACGTTGAGAATCCAAAAAAAGTATAAGACATCTTTATATGCTGCTCATATAAACATACAGAATTCTAAAGAAATCATTCTTTGGATTACAGTTACAATGTTCATTTTTAGAAAGCCGAATGCTACCACACCATAAGGTGAAAGGAAAATGAACAGTTTCTCATTTTTAAGTTTGAGTGGTTAAAAAACTCTTTTTCTCCCCCATCCCCTTTTTTGTTCTGTACAAATTAGACTACAGTCATCTTCTTAATTATTTTTATTCTGTCAAGTTAAATAGGCTATTTAAAGTATGTACTAAATATAGGGTAATAACTCTTATGCTTTTAAGTAATTATGGTATTGCTCAACATATTTGTTCTAAGACCTACACAGCTGGCCTTTGTTAATTCAAAGAAGCATAGGCATTGTTCACTTTTAATTGGTCATTTCAGAGTATACATTTCACCAAACGTTGGTATGCTTTTTGGTAATCTGCTTTCTATAAATGCTTAAAACATTATCTGTTCAATGTGTTGAAGATAGGTAGAATATACTATTTTGTTCAGCATTCTCCCATCATTTATTCATTTTCAGCAGGCTGAATGTGTGAACTGCAGTTAGCCATCCATATCCACAGATTCTGCATCCATGAATTCCACCATCTATGACTTGAAAATACTAAAAATTAAATTAAATTAATTAATAAGCAAACCTTGAATTTGCCATTTTATATAAGAGACACCATTGTTTATAACAGGAGTTGAGCATCTATGGATTTTGGTAACAACAGAGGATCCTAGAACCAAACCCCAGTGGATATCAAGGTCCCACTGTATTATTTGGTCAGCACTGCAATCAGCGACTCAAGTCAGCTAAAGGAACAAAAGCACAAGAATATGTAGTAGGTTACATAAGGACCTTATGAATGAACTCAGTTAGCATTGACATGGATTGGATTAAGGCTTCTGATGGATGATTGGCATATATATTCGGTGTGGCACTGTGTTAAATTTTTTATATATTGTACTAGCTGTGCCCGGCCACGCGTTGCTGTGGCAAAGTGGTGGTGGTATTGGTTAAAAATCGTTGTGTAATTTTTATTTGACGTTATTTGTATTTTTTAATTAATTTTATTGTAAATTATCTTTTTATTTATTATATTTTATTATTTTCTTGTATTATTTTTAGTTATTTTCTGTTATTATAGTATTTTATTGTATTAATTTTTAGTGTTTTTAATTATTTTTAGTGTTTTTTATTATTTTTTATTGGGTTGCTAGGAGACCAAGTTGGAGGAGCTTAGCCTTCTAACTGGCAGCAATTGGATAAAAGCAATTATTCCTCTCTCTCTAATTAGGACTTTATTTTTCTTTTATTTTTCTTGTATCAACCTAGAGCTGTGGATGATGGGTTGTGTTGTCAAATTTCGAGGTTGGGGGGCCTGTAGTTTTGTTGTTTTGTGGGTCACCGTGATGCCATCACTCTTTTATATATATAGATTTTACTATGTTATTTAACTATTTTAACTGTTTTATTCTTATTTTATTGTATTATGATGTACTGGTAGTGATCCTACCAGTTGTGTAAGCCGTCCTGAGTCCCCTCGGGGAAAAGGGTGGGGTAGAAATACTGGAAATAAATAAATAAATAGATTAAGGATTCGCCTTGCATTGTGATGAATCCGTGGGTCCCAGCGGGGGCATGGAGAACTAGTCATTCAATGGCCCACATCACCTGCCTTACCTTGATCCCATTCCATGGGGGTGGAGAGGAACATCACCACCCGGCTTCCCTCCATTGCTCCTAAGACAACATGGGAAATGTCCTGTGTCATTGTGGTGGCATTGTGTGCTGCTTCCTTTCCTCTTTCACCATGGAGCCCGGCTGGATGTTGATGTGTATTGAGGGCAGGGCTCCATGGAGAAAGAAGAGAAGAAGTGGCATACAATGGGTAAATCAGCCAGTCCTTTGAGGCCATAAGACCAAACAAAAAAGTAAGCAGAAACACGGTGTTAAGGATCTCAATGCAGTAGACAGCTCCCTATGCACCAGTGATTCCCACAAAAGCTGAAGGCTTACTGAGACTTTCAGAAAAAAAAACCTTTTAGATTTTCTCTCGTAGACTCCATCCCATCAGATGAGGAATTTGATCCCCATAACCTTAAGATATCCCCCCTTGGCCTGAAGCTAACTGCTTCTCTTCTTTGTGACTTCTTGCTCTTGGGTAGGTGTTATGGAAGAAGTCTTCTGCTGAAGGAAAAATGAGTTAGAATAACCCCATCTTGTTGTGAATTTCAATCAATTCAATTGTGAATTTCAACCAACTCAACCTTGAGTCAGCAGAGGTGGAGTCTCGTGTCTATAGTGGACTGGAAATCAGCATGACTGTCATATTATTCCACCTGAGAGGCATTTCACCTTGTAATGTTAGGTCTCTCAAATATGCTTTCTATGTGGGCTTCAGAGTCCAAAAGATGTCTTCAGTTCCCCTCAAGGGAACAAATGCCAGTTTAACCACAGCGGGCTCCACTGCTCTAGGAGTTTTTTAAACTCATATGCTCTTAGATATTTCTTAACTGATTCAGAAGCGTCTTTCTTTTTTATGGAGGATATTCCCTGAAACAATTTCCAACCAATTATAAACACCAACAGGAATCCTGGTTTATCTTCATCTTTAATAACATGATAGTAAATTGATATATTCCTGCTTCTCATCCAAACTGAATTAATCAAACTTATCTTTCTCTTTGATTTCCACAACATTTATTCATGATGCATTCTGCAAAAAAATTGCTCAAAGGGTTAAATTAAACATGAAATGGAATGCAAGATTTGGTGGAGCATAAAAACCCTCCCATTTAAATTATTTTAAAACGTCTTGTTATGGGATGAGCTGGAGAGTTCCTGCTTTATTTAATAATGTTAATTTTATTCT
Source organism: Anolis carolinensis (assembly GCF_035594765.1). NCBI lineage: Eukaryota > Metazoa > Chordata > Lepidosauria > Squamata > Anolidae > Anolis > Anolis carolinensis. Next base: position 140,134,173 of record NC_085845.1, read on the forward strand.
TAATGATAAAATATAATTCATTTAAAGTTAATTATTGAAATTAAGAGAAGACATGTCTTGCCATCTGTTTCAAAGAGAAATCAGAACAATTACTTTACTGTGTGCCTGAATATTATTTGAAGTTTTCCATTTAGATGAGAGTCTCATTATTTGGCTAGAGTCTTACAAAGTATCTGTAATAATGTTAATTGTACTGATTTTATAATTTTAAAAATCTGCTTTTTAAAATTCCTAGCAATGCAGCTGAACTTGAAGTATCTATAGACTGGTTACTGAAAGATATTTTCTAAAACCTTGTCAACTGAGCCCACTAACAGTGCATTTCCTAGCATAGGTTATAAAATATCACAGGCCTAAGCACATACTATAAAAATAACTGAAAAATATGTGCCTAGTCAAAGTAGGAAGGTTAGGGGGTCAATGACCTTCTGCTCCTAATATAAAAACAAAGGCGGTATTCAGTAAAATTAAAAGCAATACTTAAAAACTTAAATGGACATTTAATGCTGTCACAAGACCTTGCTGAAAGCAATAAACAAGATATTGTGTGCTCATGGCATATGGGATAGAAGCAAAGAGAATAGGAGGCAAAATTTTCTCATAGCTAGCAGGGACTAACAACCTGATTCTGTCATTTCTTCAATTGGCAATGAACATCATAGAAGTGAGTACTATCTATGTGGATCTTAGACCTATAAAGGTCTGATGGCATTTTCTACCTTCCTGGTCAATCAGGCTTCTGATTTATGTTATTCTTGAAACAATAAAGTTTGTAATACTTATTGGCTCAAGTCAAAACTTACATTGCATTGAAATGAGTGGAGATTTGTTTGGTTATGGTATCTTTTCCCATGGAATTACATTCACCATAACCTTCACCGTGGTGGACACTTCTTCTCTTACCCCCGTTCCTCTTCAAAATCACATCCAAAGACAGCTATGGGGGATTTCCAAACCCTCTGGAGTAGGTTAGGGAGAGGGGAGAGGGGAGAGGAACACATATGGGAGGGAACAAAGTGGTTGAATCATAGGTCATGGTAAAAATGATTTAATTCAAGGAATATTTCATGGGGGTGTAGGATTATCATGGGAGGCACCCATGGGACGGAATATTGCTAGTTTCATTGATGGAAGCAGTCCCATCTATAAATGTACCCTGCCAGATCCTTCCCATTAATTTCATGGGGAACGATAGAAATGTGTCTTAATTAATATAGTCTGGATCCAACCAATTGTAAAAGAATACTATAAAGAAAAATATCATAATGTCAGCAATGAGTAAATCTTTTCTTGTTTTCCATTTTATTATCTGATGAGTGGGAGGCATAGAGATGCTCGACAAGCCAAGAAGCTGCATTGTCTTGAATCATTCCCATCTGCTGCATGTATTGACCAATGGAGGAAGAAGGGACAGGATTTCTGCATGTCTGTCACTTTCTGGTTGTAAGAAATCATTTTATCCAAGTAGGAACATGAACAATCAATAGATTTTTCTCTTTTGCTTAAGTGGAATCCAACACAGAAATTGAGCTCAGGTCTATTTTTTGAATTGGTTTGTTCCAGTTTAATTTTTCTGCTGTTTGGACTATGTGAACTCACATAGTTAGGGATGTTGGTAAAAGTTTGAGAGGAGAGATCTTTCATCCACAACCCTCCAAACTTCATTATGTGTATAATGTTAACTTTTTTCAGTTCTCTCACCTTCCATTTTTGGCATGTGCTACCCTTTCTTTCAAATACTGTACATATATTTGGGACAATCTTAGGTTGCTGACATGTCATTGATCAAATATGGCTTGAAATGTCATATCTAGGCAATATGCTCAGTTCACTGAAGATGTTTAGTTTGAGTAAATCTGGGAATACAATGATTTGGATCATAAGGGCAGTGCTTGAAGCAATAGAAAGAAAAAGCCACATAAATACAAACCACACAATTTGTAGGCCTAATTGATAAACTTTCAAGCAGTCAAATTTTGGACTTATTGACATTTTACTTGGATAAATGAGTTAGTATTCATCACAGGCATGGAAATGCAAATTATTTCAGAATGAGAAAGAAAATGTGTGAATAAGCCTTAAGTAATACCCCCAGGATCGGAAATCTGATTATTTTATTTCCTTAAAACTGTACAATTGTTGCTTGTTATGTGGATCTCGGGAACAATTCCTGATTATTTCACATTTTTGTCTGAAAGAAGAAAACATTGTGTTTGATGGGGGAGCATGTAACATTACAAGAAAGCCAATATTATGCAGTGGTTTGAAAACTAGAATAAGATTCTTGATTAGAATAATTCAAAAATCCCAACTCAGCCACAGAAACTTCGCTAGCTGACCTCGGGCAAGTGATTTTCTCTCAAGCCAAGAGGAGGGCGATGGCAAACTCATCTGAATAAATGAACCCCTAGGAATTGATTTCCTGAGTTAGAATTGATTTGAAGACAACAACAAAAATGTTGTCATATATGTTTGTTTACACAGAATATTCACATGTGTTAGTATATATATGTTATTTATTAATTCTGGTTTTATTTTATCTCTGATATAGTAGATATTTGAAACCCCAATTCTCTAATATGATGAAACAGCAAGATCATGAAGAAGGGATCTTCTTTTTTGCGTGTGTGTGTGTGAAGAAGCAGGTTCTCATCTCAGCAGTGATTTACAAATATGAGTTATATAAAAGGATTTTAATTGAAATCTCAATGGATTTTTGAGTCTTTCAATCAAACCCTAGCCTGTAAACTAGTGGAAGGTAGTAGCACACCGTTGAATTATTTTTGATCCTGAAAGTAAAGACTGGGGTGTAGCAACTGAATTAATTCACTTGAAAATGACATTGATCTTTCTTTGATGACTACAATAGTTCATATAAAATTACCCTTTGTTCAAGCAAGTCTGAGTGCTTGGTGCAAGTATATACTGATGCCAACTTGTTATTGTTCTGGAAATGACTGGACTAGTCATACGGTGGCATTATTCCATGAGCGTTGCTGAGATATATATGTAAGGTGTGTGTATGTGTTTGTGTGTCATTGTCTCTGCTGGATATCTGCACAAATGTGTTTAAAAGCAGGACTTCTTTGAGCACTTTATTTCTGTGTAGCAGGAGATAATTAATGATTCAACCCCTTTTCTATAGTTTGTTGTTATCTTTCATAACTCTGCATGATCTAGGATATATTGTCTTGAAAGGTGGACATTTGTAAGAGAGGCAGCTGGGCTATTATTGAGACTTCTTGAACACTTAGATATACAATAGGAGAGAAGAAAAGAAACACTGCAAACCATTTTGGCAGAATTATTAGGAAACAATCCATTTGTCATCCAAGTAGAGCTTAGAATGCTGAGTTCCGCCACTAATCATTCATGACAAGCAGACACAAAAAAATAACAGCTGCGTTTTAGGGATAGAACACAACTGTTACTAGGCATTTAAACCTATTTCACCCTGACAGAACATCCTCAAGATATATAACCCAAGTATTGTCCACTTTAGTTTGTTTTCCCCAAACCTTCTCTGCCATGTGTCATGACTCAGGTTTCTTCATTTGAAGGAAGTCTTGAAACAAACTTCTTGATTGTCCAAGAAAAGCTATAATTGTGTTGAGAGCAGACATAGTATGCCTACACTTCATTTCTCCCAAATGGGGTGATACTGGTGCCATCTCTTCTTGCCCACTTTCATGTGCTCAACATCATGGCAGGCTTGTCAATAATCACAATGAAATGGTCACCTCAAACTACAGGTGCTTGGGAGACATTGAGTTTGAGAGATTGTTGGAGGTTAAAGGTCTTTGTGTACCTTGTGGCTCTGCACCTCCAAGGTTGGCTCTACACTGCTATATAATGCAATTTCAGAATGTGGATTAACTGCATTGAAACAGATTATATGGCAGTGTAGACTTATGTAAGCCGGTTCAATGTAGTTCATCAACATTCTGAAACTACATTATATGGCAGTGTAGATCCAACCTAAGATAGCCTACTGTGTTTAATTTTCAGATAGCTCCTGTATGTGGACCTATATGGAGCTATCTTACAGTGTCCTTTATCTGGACTGGCCCTGATCACTATGTAGTCTACTGTAATAATTCAATTTTACAATATAAATCTTGGGAAGCCATATCTCATTTTTTCCCCAGATTACATAAAAACTTCATCTATCTTGAATTTTTTTAAAAAATGTATCAATTGGATTTTTTAAACACTTAAACTATTTACCACATTGGTTTAACTGACTCAAGACGTTTCTGTGCCCAATGTAGGGAGTTTTAGCAACAGTTAAATAAAATATATAGTAGTAAACAAAACAGACAACTTGCTGCTCTTCTGAGACCTCAAATTCATGCTTGCGTTGGAAGCTTTTTTGTGTACTTTGCTTAATCATTTGGTTGCTTGCTTACTTTGGAAACTGAATAGTGGACTATATGAGCTGGTGGTCTGCCCCAGAAGGTTTTTTTTGGTGTGTTCGTATGACTAATGGAATATAAAATAAATGTTATTGGATGTTCTGAATCATTGCTCTGATTAACAGATAATACCGACCAAAGATGCAGTGAGCACTTTTCTTCTGAATAAAGACTCTGATCTTTCCTTTAATGTGTTATTACAAAATATTTTCCATTTCAAACCTTCCTTATGTAGTTATCGTATCCCAATTCCCATGACTTCTGCCAAAAAGATACGATTCCTATAGGATTATGATCTCAAAGTTGCTTTGATTCTTCTGTGAGAGCTGGCCTGCAAAACCTTGTTACTGTCATTGGTAGCTGAAATAACTTTGAGCTTGAAAATAGCCAACAAAAGGTATAAAATCAGCTGAAGCATCTTTTCAAGGTCCTTTTTCAAATATACATGGATCAGTCTTTAAATTTAAAAGGCATATGTCTGCGGCATATATTGCAATCTCAACAAATAAACCTGCAACCTACTGTACCTTTTTGAAGTACACATACATATGCATGGGTGTTAAAAGCCAGTAACATTGTACTTTTAGGATCAGTTAAAAGGAAGCTGAGAAAAGTGGAAAATGTCCTTCACTAACCCGCATATATTGTACAAACTACCCATGTCCCTACTGGAATTGCCTGTAATATCTCTGTTAGTAGAAAGACAGTACTATGTCATGCACAACATACCGGAGAGAATTAGTAACTAAATTATCTGTATTGATTCTCAGCATATTGAGAATAGATAATAATTTTGTCTAACAACCTAGTTCCCAACGTGAGAATTAGTTATTATCAGCTGATTTTTTTTTTGCATTTCTTTTGGTTCTTGGGGCCTCATATAGAGTTTGATATATGAATTTTCAAATTAAAATCATAATGTACATGGTGGTCAACTGGTGACAATGGAGAGGGGGTAAGTCCGTTTATAAAAAGAAATGGTGAGATGGTAACTAGGGAGTGAATGAGCACAGAAAAGTGAGGCAACTTTCGTTGCACCCCCCATTACAAGCTATACAAAATATATAAAGATATCTTTTTGTTCCACATATATGAATGTAGCACAAAATTTGTGAAAAAATGCAAAGCACAATTACATTAATAGGTAAGTCAGTATATATAAAACATTATCAGTCACAAGAAAATTAACAGAGGGTGACAGAAAATTCTCACATATTCTCATCAAATACACGCAATGAAGTTGGGTACTTAAGTTACCCTGAACTTGATTCAGATTACTCCAATTGTGCCTTGAATATTACTACTGCCCATGTGATAGTTTTTCTATTCCATTACTTAACTTTATCAAGAGCAAAGAGTTTCCATTAGTGAAAACCGGTATTCATCAGGTTTCAGCAAAGAAATCTCCCATTTTCCATTCCAGCAAATTTTTCCTGGTATCTTGCTGGTTACTTAAAATACTTGTGTTAATTTTTTTTAGGCAAAAGAACCTTTTGAATAGACAATGAACACAGAAAGAATGTGCATTGACACATCATTAACTATCAACAAATGATGTTGACCATAGTGTCAGAAAACCCACAAGGTGAAGTTTTGGATCTAGCTTCAATGCTTGTATCTCTTTACGATTGCCCCCAGTGGCGCAATGGGTTAAACTCTTGTGCCGACAGGACTGTTGACTGACAGGTTGGCGGTTTGAATCTGGGGAGAACAGGTGAGCTCCCTCTGTCAGCTCCAGCTCCCTATGCGGGGACATGCGAGAAGCCTCCCACAAAGATGGTAAAATATTAAACATCCGCGTATCCCCTGGGCAACGTCCTTGCAGATAGCCAATTCTCTCACACCAGAAGTGACTTGCAGTCGCTCCTGACACAATAAAAATTCTTTACAACAAAATAATACCAAATGTGCCATTGAATTGTTAACAAAAAAAGCCTTCCTCCACATGAATAGGAGTTCATTTTTTGAATAATAAGATTTATATTTCACAGAGGAAGTGGTGCATCACAATTTTAGAGATGCTGTGGTGGAGACCACCAAAAGATTGGGAACTATTGGTCTAATATATCTAGTATCACTTATCTAGTCACATATTATTTTGCCCAGTGGCTAACCATTTAGGAAGAACACATGCAAGCCACACATTTATTGGCATTCTCCATTTCATATTCTTCAGGAACAAGTTTATATTTGACATTGGAGGATAATATACAGATACAAGATTGTTGTATCCTTGATCCTCCATAAATTGGTATAATCGCCCAAACTGGTGGGGGTCACAACAGCTTCTGACAGCAAATTCTGCAATTTAATTATGAATTGTGTACTTCCGTTCATTCTCACAAAGGCTATTACTGTTGCCACTGTTAATGTATATGCCCCAACTAAATTTTCTTTTACTGGATCAGAAGGCAGCATTGGGCTACAATCTTGCACCCAGCTCTCTGGGTGTAATCCACATTGAAATTAATGAGGATTACTTGTGGACAAATGTAAGATTGCACTGAAAGCATGACAATACCATAGGTAACCTAGCTAGTAGCTACTAGGCTTGCTCAAATAATTCGATTTTCCCGTTACCCGTTATTAATTCGTTATTTTCGGTTTTTTTGAAGCAATATCGAACCTTGGTTGTCCACACGTCTGGATATCACGGTTTCGAATCGCGAGAGGCCGTTTTTTCTAATTTCTTCGTTTTTTTTGTTAGGAAAAAAAAGCTTTTGCAAATCACCCAAACTCCTTTCCTTTTGCCCCTCAGCCAATGGGAGGCTCAGCCAATGGGAGGGGGCGAGGGGGAAGGAGGCCGAGGAGGAGGAGGAAGACGGAGGGGGGAAATGGCCGCCGCCGCCTCGCCTCAGCTCAGTGCATTAATTAATTGGGCCTTAATGAGCCCCCTTCCAAGCCAAACCCACCAGAGAAACACCCTCAATGCAAACCTTGCAACGTCCTTCTCTCCTTCTTGGACACAAAGGCAAAGGGAGGAGGCACTTCGGGTTCCCAAGCGACCTGAAAAGAGCCATAGAGAAAGGGAGAGCCAGTGCGCATGCTCCACCCTCCAAGGCACACAAGGGGGGAGTTCGCATGGGAGCCGGAAGTGTTGGGGCCTCCGTCCCTCCCTTGCTTTTCCTCTTTGGTCTCCCTATCTTGAACACAGAACACGCATGAAAAAAACACACCATAATTTCACAATATATAGTTTAAATAACAAAAGGAAGAGGAAGGAAGAGGCCCGGGATGCGAGGGGGTGTGGGCCAGGCCCGTCCTCGGCTGCTCCCAGGGGCCCAGATTCGCACCCTCCCTCCCCCCAATACAGGTCTCCAGTCCATACCACGCTACATGAACTTGAATGGATACTGTGGTTGTGTTGTCGAAAGCTTTCATGGCCGGGATCACACTGTTGTGGTATGTATTCTGGGCTCTATGGCCATGTGCCAGAAGCATTCTCTCCTGACGTTTCACCCACATCTGTGGCAGACATAGAGGTTTTGACGTCTGTGCGAAGCTAGGCAAGTGGGGTTTATATATCTGTGGAAGGTCCAGGGTGGGAGAAAGAACTCTTGTCTGTGGGAGGCAAGTGTGAATGTTGCAATTGGTCACCTTGATTAGCATTGAATAGCCTTGCAGCTTCAAAGCCTGGCTGCTTCCTACCTGGGGGAATCCTTTGTTGGGAGGTATTAGCTGGCCCTGATTGTTTCCTGTCTGGAATTCCCATTTTCTGGGTGTTTCTGGGAAGGTAATGGCACTCCATGTAGTCATGCCGGCCACATGACCTTGGAGGTGTCTATGGACAACACTGGCTCTTGGGCTTAGAAATGGAGATGAGCACCAACCCCCAGAGTCAGACATGACTGAACTTAACGTCAAGGGATACCTTTACCTTTACCTACACACACACACACACACACACACACACACACACAAAAGCAGGGACTATATATATATATATACACAATATATATCACACACACACCAATTTAACAAAGTTTCAGCCACAAAAACAAAGTTTCTGAAGTAGAACAATGACTTTCACAGTAAAGACAACCCAATTTAACAGGAAATAAGACTTTCAAACCAGGAACAGATTTCTGCAATTATTAAAAAATGGTTTATTATAAAAGCTATGAAAATTCGCCAAAAATCAGAGGATAAGGGAAACGTTCCACATTTTGGTGAGCTATCAGTGTTAAATGTGTTCTACCACTGTACCAAGTTTGAAGAAGATCACTCAAAAAATGAGGGCGGGAGAGCCCCCTAAGTCCCCCCCCCTTCGGGCTGTTTTTGGGCCACCGCGCATGCGCGTCCGCCATTAACGAATTAATTTAGAAAATAACAAATTTTCGTTAATTTCGAAAAATTTTGGGGGCCAAATTCGTTATTAGCAACAAAAACGAAAAACTGCCCCCTCTAGTTTTGAAACGAGTTTAGAATCAAATTTTTCATGGATCGATCAAGCCTAGTAGCTACAGTAGTTAATGCACCGTAACTTCCAATTAGACTACACTAATGCACTCAATATGGAATTGCCAATGAAGATTTGGAAACTTCAGCTAGTGTAAAAAAACAAACAAACCAGCAGCTCTGGTGCTGGTTAGAATATTATACAGACTGCATATGCCAGTCTCAAAAGAATTGTGTTTGATCCTAACACAATTCTGGGTTGAATTCAAAGGCTTGTATAAATGGACCCTAAATGTACACTCATTTTGTTTAGGCGGCAAGTGTAAACCTTGCTGTTCATTAAGGTCTTTGGACCACATTGATTTAAAAACTTTTCATTTTTACAATTTCTTTTTAAGTCATTATTATTTTATCTTATTTTTTTTAAAGAAAATGTTATTTTAAAATTTTTGAACAGTTTTAATGATGTTTGTAAATTTCTGTGAAATCTTTTCTGGCATAGGGCAGGATAAAAATATTTTAATAAAATTAATAAATGAATAAATCTCCTGATTCATCAAAGATGATTAATTGAAAGAAAACAATTACATCTGATCTATTATTTTATGAGTTTGTTTCCGTCAATCATAATTTGGCTGTTCAAGAACTTTGTTCTTTTGCTATTTTGTTCCTTGGGACTACTGATTGCTTTTCTCTTTCACATTTTCTTTTTTATTGGTGTTCTCTTCACATTTGCTACTACTAGTTGATTATTCATGCAAATCTGATGCCATTAAAACAAAACAAAACTTGCCATCTATTTTAAAGTAGAAATATGAGCTTTCCTTTTACAGGAAATCCCTGATTTATATCTCTATCTATCTATCTATCTGTCTATCTATCTATCGGGGCCTCCGGTGGTGCAGTGCATTAAAGCGCTGAGCTGCAGAACTTGCGGACCAAAAGGTCGCAGGTTCGAATCCGGGGAGAGGAGTGAGCGCCTGCTGTTAGCCCCAGCTTCTGTCAACCTAGCAGTTCGAAAACATGCAAATGTGAGTAGATCAATAGGAACTGCTCTGGCAGGAAGGTAACGGTGCTCCATGCAGTCATGACAGCCACATGACCTTGGAGGTGTCTACGGACAACGCCAGCTCTTCAGCTTAGAAATGGAGATGAGAACCAACACACAGAGTCGGACACGATTGGACTTAACGTCAGAGGAAACCTTTACCTTTAATATATACAGTAGAGTCTCGCTTATCCAACATAAACGGGCCGGCAGAATGTTGGATAAGCGAATATGTTGGATAATAAGGAGGGATTAAGGAAAAGCCTAGTAAACATCAAATTAGGTTATGATTTTACAAATTAAGCACCAAAGCATCATGTTTAACAACACATTTGACAGAAAAAGTAGTTCAATACACAGGAATGTTATGTTGTAATTACTGTATTTACGAATTTAGCACCAAAATATCACGATGTATTGAAAACATTGACTACAAAAATGCATTGGATAATCCAGAATGTTGGATAAGCGAGTGTTGGATAAGTGAGACTCTACTGTATATATATGTGTGTGTGTGTGTGTGTGTGTGTATGTATGTATATGTATATATATGTATGTATGTATTTGTCTGTTTCCTTGTTGCTTTCTACTTCTCTCTTGAAACACATGCATACACAAGTGTATGGGTATTCAACAGGTTATTGCATGTTAAATTATGTAACCAATGCTTTATAAATAGAAGTTTCCTGCCCATGTGCTTGCAAAAGGGGTGCAATGCCCTGAATTTAAATATATTTTCAGGATTGCATTTATACATCAAATAGCACCTATATTTAGAAGATGAAAGAGCTGAAATGCTTACTGGAATTTATTCTTTTCGTATGACCCTTGTAGAAAAAAGAAATATGCAAGCTGGAGAAAACTTACCTTTCAAACTTTTTTTTACCCAGTTCAACTCTAATTCCAGGACTGCAGCTGTGGCTTGGCTTATAAAGAAAGCACACATGTAAATCATGTACACACCAATGTTCATCAGACATACTGCTGAGTTGGTAGTCCTGTCACATGTAAGCTAAATATATTGCTGCTTTAATGTATTCTCTCACTACTTTGATAAAAGCCTTAAGATGTTGTGACAGGTCCTTTGATATTTTCTTCTGATGTTACCGTGTTCTTTCTTCTTCGTCTTCTTCTTTCTCCAAAATTTCTATTTTGCATAAACATGAGCAGGCGAGACAGTTCTAGTTAAAAGTAAAATCATCATGTTTTATCAGTAAAAAGGCAGTGGGCAAGAACGGCTCTCTTCTTCCTCTTTTAGCTAAACCTATATGTTTAGTGACATGGGTCCTTTTAACTGTTTACATTTGATATACAACAAATGTCATCCTACATATAATAAAAATGGAGCCTACCTGAACAAAATTGACAGCATTCTTCTATAACAAATATAAATCTCAACTCAAGTACTGTACAAATAAATTTCAAAACGTTCTAATAATAACCCACATATGTTTGAAGATTTGATGATTTTCAGATTTAACCTAATATCTCTAGTGTGACTTAATGGCCAACTTTAACTGGAGGTTTACCATGGAGTTGTGCTAGAGGACCTGAAAGAGTCCTAGAGAAAATATTCCTCCTGACATTTTTAGGCTCTCCAGCACAGCTCTATGGCCAACTTTGAAAAGAAATTGACCATAGAGTCACACTGGATGATCTAGAGTTTCCTAGAGAAGTGTTTTCTTAGGTAAAATTAATTAGCATTTTTGTATTCATATTCTTCCACTTCTGCAGGGATCCTGCACACCAGCCCCTGTAAAAGTAGAAGATCTATATTTATATATTTAAAAGTCTGTACTGTTTCCCATTTCCCATTATGGGACATGAGAAAAATAGTATTTTGAAATATAGTCTGTCTGTGCCTTCTTTTATTATTATTTTTTTTAAAAAGCTCATGTGATAATTTTTTTGCAGAAGACTGGGAGACTACAAGTAAAAATATGGTTGAGAGAATTGTTACTTTTCTTCAGTTACAGAGTTCTAGTATTGCTTAAAAGCACAAGATCCTTCTGGATCTTAAGCAGGAACAGGCCTGGTTGATACTTGGTGTGTGTGTGTGTGTGGGGGGGGCTTCCTTGGAATTAGGTGGAAAGGAGTACTAGAATTGAGTGTCATCTACATGGAGATGGTACCGAACTCCAAAACTCTGGATGACCTCACCCAGCGGTTTCATGTAGATATTAAATAACATGGGAGATAGAGTGGAACCTTGTGGGACTCCACAGGTCAAAGGCTAGGGGTTCGAGCAGGTATTTCCCAGCTTCACCAACTGTGTACGACCCTCCAGAAAGGAGCAGAGCCACCACAAAGCAGCACCCCCAATACCCATTCCGGAGAGCCATCCCAGAAGGATACCATGGTTGATGGTATTGAAAGCCGCTGAGATGTCCAGAAGAACCAACAGAGACACACTCTCCCCATCAAGCTATCTGCTGAGGTCATCTCCATACCATGAGCCATCTCCATACCATGACCAGGCCTGAATCCAAACTTTGATGGATCCAGATAATCAGTCTCATCCAAGAATCCTTGGAGCTGTGAAGCAGCTACTTGCTCTAGAACCTTGCCCAAGAAGGGGAGTTTAGAGACTGGCCGGTAGTTATTTATTACTGAGAAATCAAAAGAGGCCTTCTTCAGGATTGGTCTTACTATTGCCTATTTTAAGCTATGTGGAATATGTCCCTTATTCAGCGAGATATTTATAATCCTTGCAAACCAATCAACCAATCAGTACAATCTGCTCAGATAGTTGGCTTACTTCCCCACCCTGAGCCCTTATAAGTCATGCTGTTAGACTCATGAAAATTACAGGTCTGAAAGTGAGTTCACACATGAAGATTTATTGTGTCACAATCTATAATATTCTTTTTTATTTCCTATTTTTAATGCTGTATGACTCCTAGAATAGCTCATGCAAACACACTAAGTAGGATACATTATTACATTTTCCCAGGCGCCAAGCACCTTAATTCAGTTTTCCTTCATTGGATCAATTTGGGTGTGTGGATGTGTGTGCCTGTTCTTCTCTGTATGTGATTGTGTGTGCATGCACACGTATTATTTTCCTCTATGTCAGGTAACAAAATAGCATTGGTTTTCCTGAAACCTTGCTAGAATTCCTTTATTAAAAATGAGTGAACAGAGAAGATATTGTAGGAGATATGGAAATGATAGCGACAAACCTACTGTAGCTCAGGCATTTTCCATTACATTGCTTTTCATTTTGTTCAAAGTTTATGAAGGCTTTCTTCAGGCAGAAGGTGAAGTATTTTGGTGTGAGAGTTCATCTTGATATATTCACTCTCTTGTCAAACACAAATGTCAGAACAGTGGTGCGAAAATGGTTTTGTGGAGTGTGTGGTGGGGGTAAGAATGTCTGCAGTAATATGAGCAGAACCTTTGGAAGTGAAAATGAAACTTCAGTAGTTAACATGAAAGTCAAGCTTCAGGAATTGAAAATGTAGGTTAAATTTAGCTGGCCTGGAAACTGAAGTGTTAATGTGTTACATATGGAGATCTCAATTTCTCACATGGGAGAACTAGATGTGCAAGTAATAGTTCACATTCATGAAATTTCTTCATCATTTCGCATGCATAGGTTTGTACCATACTTCAAGCTATTGTGACTATAGCAGTGCACTATATATTCTTTATCTGTCATTTGTATCTCATTTCTCAGCCTGCCTCCAAGATATCCAGTATGAGAAAAGACTTGCCTTTTACCCTCACCTAGATTTATGCTGAGACCTGATGACGTGACCATAGCAGGCCATGAACTTCAAATTGCAGATAATTCTCAATCTCCAATGAGAATTACAAGAGCTATCCAGAAAGTAGGCTACGTTTTGGATTTTAAAAAGATCAAAGCATAGGATAAATCATTTACCATATGCAGCTGAAAGACACATCCCAAAACTACAATCTCATGTAATCCCCATTTAAATTTAGCCATGTTTCTTATAGATAAATGAGTTTGAAAAATACTGCACCAGTAAATTTGCCGCCTCTCTCCTCTCTTCTGCAGTTGTTGTAGAAGCCCAGATTTGGAAGGGGCCCAAGGGCCACCCAATCCAACCTCGTTCAACCAAGCCACTGTTGAACAGCTCTTACCGTCCTAATGTTTAGGTGGAACCTCTTCCTACCCTTTGAATCCATTACTCTATGTCAGTGGTTCTCAACCTGTGGGTCCCCCAGATGTTTTGGCCTTCAACTCCCAGAAAACCTAAACAGCTGGTAAACTGGCTGACATTTCTGGGAGCTGTAGGCTAAAACACCTGGGGACCCACAGGTTGTGAATCATTACTCTTATGTCCTGGTCTCTAGAGAGCACCAGGAAACAAATGAAGGGCAGAGATGCAAAAAGTACTCCTTTAATCCAAAGACAAAAACAGGAGCCCCCTTCCAGTGCAGAGGGTGAGGAAAGACACTGTAAAAGTTGGATCTTCAAACTGCAAAAAGCTGTTTATTGCGTGGCCATAGCAATAACCACAAAATGCATACAGGAATGCAATCAAAGGTTTTGTTGCAACCTGGAATTGGGTTGCAAGGCTTTTCAAGAAAGTTTAAAACACATTCTTCAAAGATCAATAATTTCTTTGGTCTAAAATTGATTACGTTATAAGCATCTTAACTAACACGTTTCCATTGGCTGTTTATGTTCTAACAAGCCAAAAAGCAACGTGATTCTTTAGACAAAGAGGCCCGGGCTGTGGCGCAAGCTGGTGAGCAGCCAGCTGCAGCCAGCTAAGACCAATCACTCTGACCAAGAGGTCATGAGTTCGAGGCCAGCTCGGAGCCTATGTTTGTCTTTGTCTTTGTTCTATGTCAAGGCATTGAATGTTTGCCTTATATGTGTAATGTGATCCGCCCTGAGTCCCCTTCGGGGTGAGAAGGGCGGAATATAAATACTGTAAATGAAATGAAATGAATGTTTCCAACAATGGGGGCGTGGCTGGCAGCGCAGCGTTTTGACTACGCTGCAGGAAGGGAGAAGGGGGAAGAGCTGACGACACAAGCGGGGAATTTACTGGTGTAGTACTTTTCAAACTCATTTAAGAAATGTGGCTAAATTTAAATGGGGATTACATGAGATTGTAGTTTTGGGATGTGTCTTTCAGCTGCATATGGTAAATGATTTATCCTATACTTTGATCTTTTTAAAATCCAAAACGTAGCCTACTTTCTGGATAGCCCTCGTACAATGAAGAGCAGATCTCTTTGGTCCTAGTTTGGCATAATATCCAGGAATGTTTCTCTCTACTATTCACTCTCTCCTTCTTAGGCTATCTCTTTAGGATATTTCATGGGGGAGAATGTATGTGATGTTTGAGGTGGAAGTCTCTTACAACTTCATCAGATGAGGGCGAAATTGGCAGCATGTTCCGGTTTGCCTTTTTCTTTACCATGGAGCCCACCGGCTCTCATTACACAATGTACTGAAACTTCTAGCAGGGCTCTGTCGTAAAGGAGAAGGTGAACTGGCACATGCCACCATGGTGGCAACACAGGAAGCTTCCCATACTGACTTGGATCAATGGGCTGAAGCCTCCAGCAGACATTTTCCTCCTTTTGATGGGGACATCAGTGACTCAGGTGATGTGGGGCATGGGGCAATTCCAGAGGCATGTGTGAAGAAGTCATTAGAATGCCAATATCACATTCTGCAATAGATCTGAATCTGCTTGGCTTTGGAAATTTTTGATAGTTGAAACTGATGACAATGATGACCAATGTTCTCTGCATACAGTAAGACCCCCGTATCTGTGGGGGATACATTCACTGAAGTTATGTGAAAAAATAGCTATAACTGAACATCATTAAGTTACCTCACTACCAATCCCAGCATATTATAGAGTTGTGCTGGAGGATCAAGCAATTCCTAGAGTGGTTTACTCTCTAGGAATTTGTTAGATTTGCCCAATGCAACTTTATGATAAATTCCAGGGAAGCATAACCGAGAATTTCCCAGGGAACCTAGAAAATGTTTAGAAATATCATTCTCTCCTGCTCCCCCAGGAGTGACTAAATTAAACCAGAGTTATGGGTTCCATGGTTATGAATGCCATTCCTTATATATGTTCAGAAGAGACACACAGGTACATTTTATTATTACCAGACAGTACAAAAAACCCCTGCAACTAAAATTAGATTGTAGCATTACTAGCATCAAGAAAGAAATCCACTGAATTTTATAGGTGATGTTTAGATTTCACCCCAGTGGCAAAGTGCGTTAAAGCACTGAGCTGGAGACCAAAAGGTCCCAGGTTCAATCCCCGGGAGCAGTGTGAGCAGCCGCTGTTAGCTCCAGCTCCTGCCAACCTAGCAGTTTGAAAACATGCCAAAGTGAGTAGATCAATAGGTACTGCTCCGGTGGGAAGGTAACGGCGCTCCATGCAGTCATGCCGGCCACATGATCTTGGAGGTGTCTACGGACAATGCCAGCTCTTCGGCTTAGAAATGGAGATGAGCACCAACCCCCAGAGTCAGACATGACTGGACTTAACCTCAGGGTACCTTTACCTTTTAACCTTAGATTTCTATTGATATCCTAATATACAGGATGTGTATCCAAGGGAATTGAAAGGATGCTGTACGTTTGAAGAAGAATTTTTCAATTCTTCAATTCACCCTCCTGACACAGGCTATTTTTGGTGGTGGTGATGAGTTTTTAGC
The DNA here is from genome assembly GCF_035594765.1 of Anolis carolinensis. NCBI lineage: Eukaryota > Metazoa > Chordata > Lepidosauria > Squamata > Anolidae > Anolis > Anolis carolinensis. The sequence continues at coordinate 140,150,706 of NC_085845.1, forward strand.
AGTTTTGTCACAGAGCCTGTTGGCTCTTATCACACCCTGGAGAAGTACTGCCAAAAAATCTTTTTCGTCGCCGAAAAATAGTCGGCAGAGAAAGATAGGAGACATCCTGTCTTTCCATAAAAATCTACTGGTTGAGCTGGCTGCCTGATGCTTTCCCCTATGTGATGAGGTAGGGGAGAAGCCAAAGTGGTGCGGGTCATGGGGTGACAGGTCCCTATGCCCCCTGGGGAGGCACTGCCACAATATGAGTAAATGCAATCTTCGGCGATCCTTGGTTACTCCGGTGGCACGTTGTGGAGGTTCTAGAATGCACCTGTACAACATCTGTGATGAGAATGCATATGGAAATTAGAAGAAATACTGCAATTTTTATATGTGGAAATGCTGTTCTTTTTCCCAGCATGGGCAGGATGGGAGGAGAAGACAGGAGAAACTAAAAATACAGAGGATTTCAATGTGGAAATAGTTTAGAGATTTTTGCAGTTGTTAAGATGGGAAACACATAAAGCACATATGGGAAGAGTACACATTTTAAAAAGGCCCTCTAGTCTTTTGTTTTGGATTCCTTGCAGTTAGTGACATGAAACTTTTTTCCCCCTTGAAAGTGCTGTGTCACTTCTTTACCCAAAATTCCAGCCATAATTCAGGAAGTACCCACTTCTCTTTTTCTTTCTCTTGCTCTCTTTCTCTTGATTTACACAAACTAATTAACCATACATTATTCATTGTCAAATATTTAATACTCTGTTCCTTGCTCTCTCGTCATTAGCAAGCTGCTTTCACTCCAGTAGCAGGGGTCCATGAGATGGTGCTATTTTACAGGTGCGATTATTTAAATTTCCAAAATCCAATCAATTTGGTAGGTACTAAACTGGCTGTCAATTAAGAGAAGTGACCAAACAGAGTTTATGCAATTTTTTAAAACATAGAATGTGTATCTCATTCTGTTACTCTGTTCTTAGAGAAATAATATATGGGATGTGTATTTAATAAATGCTAATTCACCATGGTAGATGAATCCTGGTGAAAGTATATTAAATTTAGTTGAAGATTTATTTTTGCATTATAACATATGGTATTTTCTGATAGCTTTTGCATATATCAAGGAATTTTTTCTTAATAGTCTGTTTTCCCAATGTGTGAACATATACACAACTATTTGATGTAAGCTGTTGCATGCAAACGCAAGGCAGTAGGTTTCTCTTGTTACTTGATTAACTGAGTTCAATATTTTTGCTAAATTCATGATATTGAATTAACATACAAAGATATTTTTCACAGCAGAGTAATTCATAGTTCCTTTTAAAAATGCTTTAAAATAGTTAACCTGTGTTTAATTTAATAACCCAAGTTCTAGTGTATACAGTAAAATTTGTGTATCTGATTGGGATAAGTTCCCAGCAAGACCTTGGTTATCTGAAACTGTGGATATAACTGGACACTATTAAACATAATGTCTTCTTTCTAGGAATACCATAGAATTGTGATGGAAGTATCCTCTCTAGGGCCTTGCTAGATCCTCCAACACAATTCTATTGTAACTTCTTGGACAAATATACTATATAATCAACTGGAGGATGTAGCAAATTCCTAGAGAGATCATTTCCCTCCCCTGGCTGTGAATAAGGGAAATTGCTTATATGGGTTCCACGGATATGTGGTTCTTATTGTAATCTTGAAATTCTTTGCAAATTCCAGTTCAGTTTGCTTTTCCCTTGACAACTAATAAACTTTCTGTTTGGGCTGTTTAATGTCAGAACCACAAAGCGGCTGGTGGTTTACTACTGGAGTATCTGCAGTCTTGAACAAATGGGAAAGATTACAGATATTCTAATAGTAAGCCACCAGCCACTCATGGTTCTGACATTAAATTGCCCAAACAGAAAGAAATCAGCATTAAACGTTTATGGAGCATTATCTGCAGTATATGTGCTTTACTTCTGTAAGAGGATCATCAGAAGAAATCAGGCTTCCATGTTCAGGCTTTCGCTTTATTTGTGCAAACAGCAGTGTGACTATCCACACTAAACAATTATATAGCACTTACATGCTGCTTTAAAAACCTTGACACTTTCCTATGGAATCCTAGGGTGCGAATTACAGCTCTCTAGTAGAGAAAATCTTCCCAGACTAGAAATCTCAGAGTTCCATAGGATGGAGTTCTGCAGTTAAAATGGTTTGAAAAAAGTATGATGTTATAGTATGTATATCCTTGGGGAATCAAGGTGGTGAGATACTGTTGATCTGGATTTAGTTCTATCTAGATTTTAGCCTGATTAGCAGAACTATAATTCCTGAAACTGTACAAATATTAGGATAATTCTGAGAAAACCTCCTCTGGGTTTGTAATTTTGGAAGTCAACTGGTGATCATTAGAAGACCTTCCTTGCTGTGGCATTATGGCTCGGGAATGCTTTCCCCAATTATTTTGCCTTTGATTAAATATGTTCTCTTTTTAGTGACAGATGAAGAAAACCTGGTTTTTTTTAACTTCAAAAATGTAGCCTCTTTTTCTATTTGGCTTCTTGAAATGTGAAGTCTTTTGCTGATACAGGCAGTCCCTGTATCAGCAAAAGACTTCACATTTCGAGAAGCCAACAGGAAGTGAGAGAAATCTACCCCTAGGAAGGAAAATTCACTCCTGAAAGAGTTATCATTGGGAAAAGGTGTCTCCACTGAAGCTTTATCTCCAATCCTTGTTTCCACAACATGCCATTTTTTCCCTAAATCCAGTTATCACAGGGGCAGAAAGTGAGGTGAAATCTTCTGAACAGGGGCACACACAGCAAAACAAACATCACATGCTATCTAAAGCTTGTCTGTCTGTCTGTCTGTCTGTCTGTCTGTCTGCCTGGCTGGTGGCTGGCTGGCTGGCTGGCTGGCTGGAGTTAGACTTAAAAATGTACTTGTTCTGATTTACAAACAAATTCAACTTAAGAACAAATCTATAGAACCTATCTTGTTTGTAACCTGGGGACTACCTGTATTGTTCTGCTAATTATAAACTGTTGTACATTCAGCCATCAACATTTCTGAGTTTGATTGTCCATGGATTTGATTAAAATGTGGTCACTTGTATTCTAAGCATGGGCCAGTGTGGTTGTTTGAGCCATGAGTTACAACTCAGGAGACTAGGGTTTGATTCCCATCTTGGCTATGGAAACCTGGGACCTTTTCACATGTACCATTTTTTCTTTGGCATGACAGTATTTTGAATTTTCAGGTATGAGGCCTAATGGTTCCCATCACACCCTGGATAACTACTTCGGGGTGGCTCTATGGCTGGAGTGCCACTGCCTCAAAAACGGCAGCAGTGGACAACTGCAGGCTCCTCTCTTTCCATAAGGAAAGATGGGTCAAGGCACCGAAAAAAGACAGGGGGAAGCCATGATGGAACAAGGCATGGGGCGACAGGTCCTCACGCTCCCTGCTCTACCGCTGCCAGAATGCAGTGATTCAGAACAATTTTGGCGGCATGTCTGACAAGGTAGCAGATGGTTAATCTTGGGCAAGCACACTCTCTCCATCTCAAAGGAAGGCAACGGCAAACTGCATTTGAACAAATCTTGGCAAGTAATCCTATGATAGGGTCATCAGAAGTCAGAAAGGACATGAAGATACACAACACAACAAAGGCTAGCTGAAGGGCCATATTAAATCTTAAAGTCTTTGCAGGGGTAGTCTTTCTATTTACCCACACTTCACATGAGCTTTCTTGGTAGCTGCTCCCATGCTTTGCTAGTGCCTTCCAGGGAAAGCTTGGTGTGCTCTTCCATCCACATTCAAAGATCTTCACATCCAATAAGTTTTTGAAAATTAAGTAGTTGTAGAAAGCTTTTAATGGGAATTGAGGATCACCATTGCCTCTCTTCAGTTTCTCTATAAACTTTCTTCCCTCCCTTTCCTGATGTGTAGGGATGTTTTTTCCTAACATGTGTAGGGATGTTTTTGAGAGCATGGTACATGGAACTATGGATATTTAGTCTGTGGATAAAGGAATTGTGCTGTAACTGTTGTTAATGATTCATGACCACATGGGACATCTAGTTCGATTCCCTGCCAGAAAAGCACAACCAAAGCAATAACAAAGCATTCAGTGATCCTTTGCTATCTGCTGTGGTCGAGTTCTAGGACCCTAGGTAAAGGTTTCCCCCGATGTTAAGTCCAGTCATGTCTGACTCTGGGGGTTGGTGCTCATCTCCATTTCTAAGCTGAAGAGCCGTTGTCGTCCGTAGACACCTCCAAGGTCATGTGGCCGGCATGACTGCATGGAGAGCCGTTACCTTCCCGTTGGAGCGGTACCTATTGATCTACTCACATTGGCATGTTTTCGAACTGCTAGGTTGGCAGAAGCTGGAGCTAACAGCTGGCGTTCACTCCGCTCCCGGGATTTGAACCTGTGACCTTTCGGTCTGCAAGTTCAGCAGCTCAGTGCTTTAACGCACTTCGCCACCGGGACCCTGCATTGATACAAAAATTTGGGGATAATCACATCTCATTAAACACAGTGACATAGTAAAATGTGTCCTTTCTATAAAATGACAATACTTGGATTTGTGTGTGTGTGTGTGGGGGGGGGGGGAGATACTTTCAAGCCATGGATGGATAGTTGAATCCATGGATACAAAATCTGTGGATATGGTCGGTCAACTGTATGATGAACTACCACATGTTTCAGTCTTGGGAGAAACAAGTCACACACATTCATAAATATACCCATTTCCTTCACTGATATTGTAGAAAGGCAAGGTACAATGCTCTTATATTGAATCTACATTGCCATATAGGTTATCAGTTACTCTATATGACATAATCTCTCATGACTGAGGAGACAGACACCTTTCCAGAGTCTTCAGAGCTTCAACAAAATGTTCAGCATTAGAAGAGAAATTCTAAACTAGTTAGATATTTATGCTTCAAAGGGTATGTGTGTTTGAGAAGAATAGGTACAGCTTCAAAAAGAATTTGCAGTGCTGTACAAAATAGTAATGCCCAAGATTTTTTTTTTTTGCGGGGGGGGGGGGGGTAGCAATTGAAACTGTACCATTTTTTGTTGCGTATTGGCCTATATGTATGGTTGCAGTTGACAAATTATGTTCCTAAAATTCCCAATGACTTTAAGAAGTTGTGTTTTAGTATTTTTAAGGTTAGTTCTAAAGTTAAAGAAACATTTTGATAAAACAAGTGGCTTTGTGTCAGTTTTTATGATTGTTCTGATTTCAAGTGGTTTCTTCATAACTGCTTGCAGAATGAAAGTCTTTGAAGCAGAAATGAAACTTCTGATGGTTAGGGTTTTTTTTTTTAATATATCCCTTACTGAAAACAAACCAACCAATTCTTCACATTTTTCTGTTGGCTAATTTGCTGTCTAAGGGAACTTGGGGGAAGCCCATTTTGATTTTTTTTAGTATCAAGATTTCTTTGTGGTTTCACTGTTAAGTTTTGTGAGTTTACAAGCTGCATGGAAGCTACAGTGAGAAAACTGCTGTTTCAGCTGTGGCGCAGCTGTTGAGCAGCTGCCTTAAATCACTCTGACCATGAGGTCATGAGTTCGAGGCCAGCCCGTGGCGGGGTGAGCACCTGTCAATTAAAAATAAAAAATAGCCCCTGCTCGTTGCTGACCTAGCAACCCGAAAGATAGTTGCATCTATCAAGTAGGAGATAAGGTACCACTAATAAAAGTGGGGAGGCAAGATTAACTAATTTACGACCTGGTATGAGGAAGTGCCGTCAGTGTGGATGATGAAGCAGCTGCTCCCCCCTGTGGCCAGAATCGAACATCCCCTCAGAAGAAAGTTAACTTGCCTCTGCGTGTGTGTCTCTCAGTCTCTGTTTGATGTGTTTATGGGCATTGAATGTTTGCCCTATGTGTGTTATAATGTGATCCGCCCTGAGTCCCCTTCGGGGTGAGAAGGGCGGAATATAAATACTGTAAATAAATAAATTTCTAGATTATAACTCAAGATGTGAGCCGTAGCCCTCCAAATGTTGTTGGATTGAACCTCTCATAATTTCTCACTATTTCCTTTGCAGGTTCAAGATGATAGGACAATGTCTGGAGGTCTATAGTTGCCCAGCCTGCTACCATTCTAATATTTCCTTTGTCTTAGCATGAGACACAACGTCATATTGCTTGTTTTATACTGACAGTTCCATCTTTTGTTTGGATCTACAATATTACTTATACCATTCTTGGCTACCAACAAAAACAGCTTATGTTTCTTATTTAGTATATTTTTAATACCTTGATTTTTTCCCTAGGGTCAATGTTTCACTCTTTGAAATGTTATAAATTTGGGGCTTGAAGGTGGCATACATAGTTCTCCCTTATCCACTTCACCCTCACATAACCCCAGTGAAATATCTAAGGCTGAGAAATTATGTCCGGACTGAAACTTCTGAATAATTATGTGAACTTGGATCTCTCCAATCCTGTAGAGAGTAAACCGAATTAGCTTTGAATGCCATGTCTACATGGGCCAAATAACATGAATTCACCTTTCAACCACTGCGAGCAATCACCTCACATGGCACTCTTGGTGTATATCTGCCCATGCCGAAATCAGGGCTGTTGTTTACACGTCCGGGAAATTTTTGGTGGCAGCGATGGATTTTTAGTAGTTTTGCCATGGAGACCACTGGCTCTCATAACACCCTGGAGAAGTATTTCTGGGACAGCTTCATGGCAAAACTGCCAAAAAATGCCTACCCCTGTTGAAAAATAGCTGGCGGTGAAGATGGGAGGCATTCTGTTTTTCCATAAATATCTATTGGTCGAGTTGGCTGCTTGATGCTTCTCCCGTGTGATGATGTAGGGAGAAGATGGAATGGTGCGGGGCATGGGGCGCCAGGTCCCCATGTCTACATGGGCCAAATAAAATGAATTTACCTTTCAGCCACTGTGAAAGTGATTACATGGTGGTCCATGCCTTAATTACCTCTAGACTGGACTATTGCAATGCGCTCTACATGGGGCCTCCCTTGAAGATGGCCCGGAAACTCCAACTAGTCCAACGTTCAGCAGCCTTGCTTCTAACTGGAGCTATTTATAGGGAGCGGTCAATCCTCCTGCTTAAGGAGCTGCTGTTCACCTTCCAGACCCAATTCAAGGTGCAGGTGATCACCTACAAAGCCCTGAATGGTTTAGGACCCTCCTACCTTTGTGATCGCCTTTCCCCCTACGAACCTCACGATCTCTTCATTCATCGGGGGAGGCCCTCCTCTCGCTCCCACCTCTGTCACAAGCGCAGTTGGTGGGGACGAGAGAGAGGGCCTTCTCTATGGTGGCCCACCGGCTCTGGAACTTTACCCTGGTGTATATCTGCCCATGCAGAATCCAGGGCTGTTGTTTACATGTCCAGGAAATTCAGTTGCTCCTCTGGGGTGATGTGCACCTTACCTTCTCTGTGTTGCCACTGCTGCTCCTAGTTGGCCACGATCCCCTTCTTTCTGAACATACCAAAGTTCTGTTCTCATATTAGCAGAGAGGGCTGCTCAACCTGGAAGAAGGAAGAGGAGATTGATTGGGTTGTGGGTGATTTTGCCAATATCAGAGTGGGGCACTTGCACAATCTTTCTCCTGGACATGACGGTGCCTTCTTTTGATATAAGCAGGGAAATTCATAATGGCCAGGCCCAGGAGCTCTCCTGGAGCTTTATGGCAGTTAAGAGTCGTGATCCATCCCTTTCTCCTATGCTGATGGGGATCATGGAGCTGGTGTTCCATCTGGGCAGCAGATTGGGCTGAATCGACCCAGATCTTGATCTTCATACTACCATGTAGCCACAGGATTCTCCAGAGTTTATAGAAAACTCCAGAGTGCCCCCTAACATTGGCTTGTGTAGATAAGCCCTTGTTGGCTGTCTTTTTGGTTTTAGGCAGATGTTTGGTCCAGCAGCTGATTTCTAGAAAATATAATTTAATGTTATTTTTATGCTTCTGTTTAAATTTTTTTCTTTAAGATTTTAACATTTTTCCCCTTTTTACAAAATTAATAAGGCCCAACGTTTGAGGGGCCCATATCAAATATTTGGAATGAACAAATTAGTAAAGGAGGTATGGTTACCCATGGCCATGCAGTGAGCTCCAATACTTAATTAGAGACGTGAACCCAGATCCAAGATTTTATTCGCAACAGCACCCTGGTTTTTGTACTGGCTTAGTGGTTTTTTGTGCAGCATTATAAAGATTTCAAGGTCTAAAGATAGCTCCTCTTCAGCTACGATACAAGAAGGTTTAATAATGCTTGACAGCTATGATACAGAAGGAATTTTACACACACATGCACACACACATACAGATGCAAGAACTATTTTTAACATGTTGGCTCTTAAACAGACAGCTGAATGATAAGTTTTGAATGGCCTGTGCAGTAAAAAATAGAGGGGGGCATGAAAATAGTTGTTGCTCCCCTTTGCTCAAATGATGTTGAAGAGTACAATGTCAAAAGGTTAATGCAAAAGACTATATTTAACGTCACATGAGTGTTTTGTTTTAACATCAAAGCATCTAGACACAGTAACATTTCTTCTGGGCAAGACATATTCTTTTGTAATGGGTCTCCATACTGATGAGCATAAAGGGGTTTCTATCTTGAGAATGACGTTTTTTTAAAAGCTACCACGCATTTAAAGATCAGCTACAATATTTACAGTCTGGTCACGCGAGATGATGTGGTGACATCATTTAGTTTAATTCTTCTATAAAGGATAGAACAATGTATTCCTTTGGGCCTTGAAATGGGACATACATAAAGTTTAAAGTGCTCATGACTTCTCCATTAGGATTTAAACACCTATCACAACAGGTTCCACATTGTTACCACAAAGTAAGAAAAAATGATTGATCATGAACTCTTAAATGAAAAGCTTGGAAATAGCTATTTTTGTGGACTACAGTGCCCAGAATTGGGAGGTGTAAATGTTATGGCTAAATGGTTTGAAAATTGTTATAGTCAACTTTTAAAATCCAAATATGAACAATGGAATTCATAGCCACTACATCTTCTTCTCATGTTTTCCCACTCTTTTAGCTTCCATTTGTTTTCAGAACTAAGTCAGCATTTTTAAAAAGTGGAAAAACTCCTTGTCTCCCTAAGTACATATGAGCCATGTATAGCTGATCTGAATTTTTCAGTCAAACCTACAGAATCCACTATTTTCATTTCCTGTCTTTCCCTGCTTTCTAGGAATCAATACATTAACCAAAAGAACATTGATCATATACCTAAACGCCATCCAATTTATTGCTGAACCCTTTCTGGACAAGCAGTAAAAACGATTGTGTTCAAAGTTCCTTTCATTTGAATTTGGAATTGGTTTTTGTTGCATCTTTACAGCTATATAACAAAGTACAGGCAGTCCCTAAGTTATGAATATGATAGGTTCTGCAGGTTTGTTCTTAATTTGAATGTAAGTTGTTTATGTACGTTGGAACAGGTATATTTTAAAGTGTAACTCCAGCTGTGTGTGTGTGTGTGTGTGTGTGTGTGTGTGTGTAGGCTGTGCAAAACTTTGTTTATAATTTGTTTGTTATATCTATTTCATAAATTTGTACATACGAAGAGATATTAAAATGTGAGGGCAGCCATGGAAAAAACCTATGACCTTTGGAAGAGTTATGTAAGTCTCATAAATGGCTCCAGGTCTCAGTTGAGGGTGCTGCTTCTCCCACAAAAGGGTTGAGTTTCGTTCCCCTAAATATCCTGAGGAGGATCGTGGGGCTGGAGTGGAGGGAGAAACCCCACTCTTTCCCCAGATGGGTTAAGGAGGGCAGGCGGGATGCCTGGTGGGAAGGGCAAGGAAGAAGCCCTTCCAGAACATGGGCCAGAGAGAGACAGGCAGAGACCACACTCACATTGAACTTTAATCCAGTAAGCGAGCAGAATTCTGGGAAATGTAGTTTAGGGTGGTGCCTTTTGAATTCTCTGCCACATGGGTCCTTGCCTTCCCAAACTACATTTACCAGAATTCTGCTTACCACCTTGTCCCTCCTCCTCCTGGAAATTGGTGGAAAACCTGTGTTCATTCTCTAAAGGGATTTTGAGATAAAAGGGAATTGTTGGGAGTTGAATCAACCCTGTGAGGTAGGCAAAGCTGAAAGGCAGTAACTTCAAAGTTTACCTAGTCAGTTTTCTATTATTATTATTATTATTATTATTATTATTATTATTATTATTATTATTATTATTATTTCAAAGGCTGGATGGGCATCTGTTGGGGTGCTTTGACTGTGCTTTTCCTGCTTGGCAGAAGGGGGTTGGACTGGATGGCCCCTGGGGTCTTCCAGTGAATTATACTGTTAAGTTTATGTTGGTTAAAATTCCCTAAAAATCAGTGGATGTGCAGAACTTGGGGGAATGATGTTGTATCATTGAAAATAGAAATTCAAGGAGATAGCTCTTGTAGTTTTTTTTTAAATGTTGTTCATAAAAACTTTTAAAAATTTCCAAAAATGAGTGGATGTGTGAAATGTTCTGAAACTTGGGGGTAGGTAACAGTGATTAATGTGTTCTACCATTTTAGCAAGTTTCATCCTGATAACTCTAAAAACGAGGGAATAAGGAGCTCCCCCTTGCACAGTTGCATAATGAAAAAATAATGAAACATTTGTTATCATTATAATTATGATATGGTTTAGAAATGATAGTTTAGAAACACTTTAGAAATGATCCCCTCCTAATTTAGTAATGAGTATTGAAACATATTTAATTGATCACACAGGCCTAATATATATTAGGGGTGTGCATTTTTTCCGTTAACTGTCGTAAGTCGTATCCAATTAGTTAAATTTGTATTTATGTCACAATATCTGATGTGTAGACATGGTCAGCAACAAAAATCTAAGAATCGAAACTTATCCAATACTTTTTCATTTGCATTTTGTAAATCTTGGAAGCCTCTCAAAGTCAGTTTCATTTTCAGCACAAGGAAGGAAAGCAAAGCTGAAAAGGCTGCCTTTCCTCTTTAAATTAATGGCCTCTCACTATTAGGAGAGGGAAGCAGCAGGAAAAAAGCAGAGTTTGCTGAGAAAGAAAGCACAGAATTCTGGGAAATGTAGATTGGGAGGTGAAGAGCTCTATGCCAGAGAATTCAAAAGGCCTTACCCTAAACTACATTCCCCAGAATTCTGCTAATCATCAGAAAGCCCCCATCAGAATAGGAGAAAGATTTGTCCATTTCATAGCAGCAGCCAGCCAGAGTTCCAATAAATGGTTGAATCTGCAAAGAGGAGGACTAACTGTTACTTGTAGTAGTAAGTAAATATCTGTGCTGGGCTGGGAAGAAAGCCCTAAATTAAAGTTCTATTTGTTAATATGCGAAATCTCAGAAATCCTAACAGCTGGTAAACTGGCTGGGATTTCTGGGAGTTGTAGGCCAAAACACCTGGGGACCCACAGGGTGAGAACCACTGTGCAAGGCATGATCCTTGCACAGAATTTGCTACAGACTAGAAACAGTTCTGGTGTATGATTGAAAAAATGGAGACTACAGGGTGACATGCAATCATATCAGTTTACAAATGTTATGAGATCCAGCTGCCTCTGCCCAGTAGGGATCTTCCCCAGTTCCAGGGCTCTGGGGGACTCTTCAGAGTCAATTTAGCAGTTTCATTGAGACCTCAGCAGAGGGCAGGGAGGAGAAGAGAAATACCCATTGTACTAGCAGATGCCCACTTGCACAATATTGGATGTAGTCCAAACCTATAACTGCCTTAATCAGAGTTGAATATTACATTTCCTCTTATAGGATATGATCCTCCCCTCCTTTCAGTTTAAATACTTACATTCAATTAAGCAGTCCTGCTACTTGGGCTCTTGCGCTTGAACACTAAAATTGTGTGTTCAACTGTCATTGTAGGGCCATGATCTATCCAAAGCCCAGCCCATTTAAGTTCCATTCAGGAAAGCATCAGGAAACAGAACTGAAGGTAACTCTGTGGATGATTAATCTGTGTAGCATCTTAAAGCTACTTCAGCTGTCACTGAGTTGACTTTGTTTATAGCAGTATTATTCATTTAACAACTTAGCATATTGTAATGGTTTAAATATTGGACTGTGGACCTTATCACTTGGAGGTCAGTAAGCTGGGAGGTAGTGGGGGATTTGCCACGGATTGTGGATAATTTGGCATGGGGTGTGGGGAACCCGTCGCTTTGCGCCCGACATCGCCTCTTACCATGGGCAGAAGTGTCACCACCCAGCTTCCCCCTGTTCTTCTCAGTGAGAACACAGGAAGCCACATGTGTACTTGCTGCTCCCTCTTATAACAGTTTCACCTCAGTTCAGAGACGGAGCCCCACCGGAAGTAAATCTACGTCTTCTGATTGGATCCATCCGGCTCCGTCCCTGAACTGAGGTGAAGTTTCCTAGGCTGGGCAATTTTGACCATGTGATGAGGTTGTAAGACCCTGGAGAACAAGGGTTTAATCCATGGAAACTCATTGGATGACCTTGAGCAACTCACATTCTCAGCTTCAGAGGAAGGCGAACCTCCTCTGAAGAAATCTTGCCAAAAACAAAACAAAACATGTGATAGATATGCCTTAGGGTTGCCATAAATTGGAAACTACTTGAACGGACATTAAACTAACAATAATCTATATATATAAAAGAGTGATGGCATCGCGGCACCGAGCAAAACAACTAAACTACGGACCCCCCAACCTTGAAATTGGACAACACAACCCATCATCCACGCCTCTAGGTTGATAAAATTAAAAATCCTGTCCAAAACCTCCATGGGACCTTAAAACCCCAGCCGTCAGCCTGGCTGGAAGGCCCCATGGTGGTCGGAGGAGGAGGGGCCTCCACGCGGTTGGGCCGCGGAGTAAACTTTCTCAGGCCGCAGCGGGGCCCCAGCAGGCGTGGAACAACCCCCCCCAAGCGCCACCTCCTCCATGCGCCACAGGCCGGAGGGAGCCCCCCCCCCCCGACCCACCTCAGCCTCCCGAGGCCGCGAGGCCCCAGGGTTTCTTTTCTTTTCTTTTTCGGGATGTGGAGGCCTGCAGAGCCGAAGGCGGGGGGCTTCCAGAAAGGCCCCCCCCTCCCCATGAAGACCACCGCAGCCTCCTCCGTGCCCCGCAGGCCTCAGGGCTGCCCCGGCCACGAGAGAGCCGGAGCCTGAACCTTCCCCCCCAAGATCCACCTCCGCCTCCCACCAGGCCGGAGGGAAGCCGCAAGGACCAAGGTTTCGTTTCTTTTAACTCTTTTCTTTTGGAGACAAACACCTCAAGGCCGGGAAGCGCCCTGGCCCCAAGGAGGGAGGCCCCCAGGCCGCAATGTTTGGGTTTAGTTTTTTTTTAGATGGAGGCCTCTAAATTCCAGAAAGGAAACCAACAGGGCCAGCTAACACCTCCCAACAAAGGATTCCCCCAGGCAGGAAGCAACAATATAATCTCTAAAATCAGGACATTACATAAAGAACAACACTCTGAAAATGGGCATTCCACAAAGGAAACACCTGGGCCAGCTAACACCTCCCAACAAAGGATTCCCCCAGGCAGGAAACAACCAGGCTTCCAAACAGCAAGGCTATTCAGTGCTGTTCAGCCTAACCAAGCAAGATTTCCCCATCATAGTACACCCTCAGGGTTTCAAGCCATGAGGCTACTTCGTCTCATTCAGCCTGCCCAAGAAAGGATGCCCCTATGTAGAAAGCAGTCAGTCTTTGAAACAGCGAGGCTATTCAGTGCCATTCAAATTGGCTAAAAAACCATTTCTCTACAACGCAAATACCCAACCTTCCAAGCAGGAAACCTATTCCATTGTATTCCAGCCAGGGCCGTAGCCAGAAAAAAATTTCGGGAGGGGTTTTGAAAATTTCAGGGGGGGTTTAACCCCTAGCACACACCCCTCCCCGCTACAAACCTGTCAATATCTGCTTGAGATAGTGCATGGAGGGACTCTTAATGTTTTGTGTCTCATAGACTTAGCATGGGGATTTGGTTAACCAGTTAAAATTCATGAGTAAACCTGGTTTTTTTTATAACCTGAAAAATTTCGGGGGGGGGGGGGTTGAACCCCTAAACCCCCCCCTCGCTACAGGCCTGATTCCAGCTCACCAAACAACGATTCACGTAAGGAGAAAACACCCAGACTTTAAGACTGCAAGGCTATTCACTGCTATTCCAACTGGTCAACAAATGATTCCCATCAGCCACAGCAACGCGTGGCCGGGCACAGCTAGTTACCTATAAGAAGATAGCTTTTGAAAAGAAGAAGAATAAAACAGACTACGTACTGGATGTACTGTGGTGACAGCAGTTCTATTGCAATGTTAGTATCTGAATGGCTAGATACAAAACTAATGCTATTAATCAAATTTGCTGGAAAATCTGCCAATTAGAATAATTTATAGTAATTTAGAATGGGGATAGAATTATATATTACATGTAATCTTTAAATAGTATACAATATGACCCTCTTTTCAATGCAGGCATGTATTCGGGGGGGAGGGGGGGGGCTTGAGGGGCTTCAGCCCCCCCCCTCCCCCAAATTCTCAGGGTGGTCTGCGAGAAGGCCTTATATTTATTATTTAAACTGTTATGTTTATTCATATCATGATTTGATCACCATGCTCAATATATCCCATATGCATGGGGGTATTGGGATGATACAAAAGGTTTGCTAGGGTAGACTCTCTCCCGCTCAGACTCAGCCCCCCCCCCAAACCAAAATCCCAGCCCCTCCCAAAACAAAATCCTGGCTACGGGCCTGTTTCAATGCATTTGATATTCACAGCTTCACCCCTCCCAAAAACATCAATCTCCCTGGATATTTTTTTGGTCTGTGTGTGTGTGTGTTGTCTTGAAATGTATCCCTTGCAAGTACAGAAGTTGTACTGTATATATATCACTATGTAGATAATAGATGTCCATGTGTTTTGATTTATAACAGAAGCGGAATTAAAACAACAGCAACATATCAAGTGCTGAACAAAAGCTTCACTATTATTTAAATCTTAAAATCCATTTGACGGAAACCTATTAGAAGAAATTAGTCATTAGTCATAGTACGATATTGCAAGAAAGCCAGAGGGTGAATGTGACAGTACGTATTTGTGTACTCAGTATCCCTGTAGTGGATAAATTGTAGGAATGTGGCTAAGATCAGAGATGAGAGTTGTTTGAAGTTGTGGCCTTCAGTGTGCCCTAGTCTTACACAATTAGCTGTTGTGGGCATGGCCACTTAATTTATAAATGTCTCCCAGGCTGCATGAAAATGTTATTAGTCCATACTAAGGACACAGAGAATTCTGCATTGCTTGAGATTGCTCAGTGATAATCTAGCACAATTTTATGGGATTATTTGATAGTACTGATCCTAAAATGCCTCATTTGACTGACTGCTCTTTCTATCAGGTAAGCTATGAACAATGCTATTTTCTTGGTGCTGACTAACCATTGGTTTCTGGTTTTCTGTACAAAGTAATGAGGTAGTTTTTATGTAATGAACATATTTATGTTGTAATGTTTTAATTGTTAGCATCCATATATGTGTGAGCCTACAAAAGAGAAAAAAAATAGCTTAAGCAAGGCTCTGAAAAAGGATGCACAAATATTCCTGTATGTTCTGGATAATGTAATGCATATTAATTGTATTCCTTCCGAAATATTTATTAGCATTGGTAAAAAAGTGTTGATGTGAGAGAAATCATTAATTTATAAGCCAAGGAGGACTGAATTATTTGAAATGCTAAAATTCTTTTATTATAAGGATTGTTCTGTTAATTTAAGGGATGACAATGATATTCACTATTCAGTTAAGCCAATATGCCTGTGTTTAAATCACAGCCCTGTGTATGTATAGATTCTGACTGGAAATATGTCCAGTGGATGATATCAGTTAGAATATATGATCTGAGAGTTAGACGTGCATATCAAAAGCTGAAATATGGTTAAGAGAAATTATACGATGTAGTGGGCTGGTGAAGGAGACATGGGATGGGTTAGTGCTCCGTTTAGCTAATTTCACTGGGTAGCATTGATCCAGTCACATCAGCCTAGCCTATCTCAAGGGATTGTGCGTATAAAAATGTGAATAAGGACCATATATACTGCCTTGAACTCCTTGGAGGAGATACATACTATAAGTAAACAAACCATTCATCACCTTCTTGCCTTTATAGGTTCAGACTCATTTGGAGAACCCAACCAGGTACCATATTCAACAAACTCAGAGACATCAAGTGAAGCAGTACCTTACCCTGGATACAAAGCTGTCTAGCCAGACTTTGTCTCTCTCCCATTCCCATTCAATCCATTCTTCAGGAGCAACACCTATATTAAGGAGTGGGCATATGCCTCCTACCAGCGATATCAGCACTCCTGGAAGCCCAGTGATGAAGTTACTCACTCTTGGAGGAGAACATGAAAATGCGGTATGAAATGTAGTTGTAAGATAAACTAAGACCTTATGAGTGCTGTCTAATAAGATGGAGATGGGGAAAGATTTCCAGATTGTTCAGTATTCAGCTAAACACATATAGCTTAATGATACCTATTGAGGGAGAGTATAAAGTTTCAAATTATTCCACTGTTGTCAACTATAATGGCAACATCACAGTCATCTTCAATTTATATACTTATATATAGACTTTTTGTTGGATGAATGACCTATTTCGGAAAACTTTATTAACTGCAACTCATAGGACCCTCTTGCTTGAAAGAATAAGAGATGAAGTGTTGATATATAACTTAGCTTCTTTGCATAGTACATAATAGTCATATTATGCAAACATTAACATATTTCTGACTGTCACTAGAATCCTTTATTTTCCAATCAATAAGTAATTTCAGGATGTGAAGAAAAATGTCCCAGGTATGTTGGGTCACCTGCAGTTTCAGGCTTATAGTCCGATCTTCCATTGAAAATATCCCTTGCCACTGTCTGAGGTTGTTTTGGTAATAGCACAATGATAAATATTCTTTTGTCTCAGTTTGTATACTAAAAATAATAATTTTGGAAGTATAGAACTGTTTCCCCAATATGAGTTGATTATGCGGATATTTGGTTTTTCAATTCTTGTTGAATTAATTATTTTCCTCCTGCTCTTGCACTATTTTGGTTTCTTGTTTATTGCATTTCCTTGTTCTGGAATTCAACACATGAATGATCCTAGCTGGTCAGGGATCAAATATTAAATGGGATAATAGTATGATATTATGTGACCAACACATTCGGCAGTATGGTATCTACGAGGGCAAAAACGATCAATTGATATTAAGGAAAATATTTTCTGGATTAATCGTGTAATTTCAGCTAATCAGAGATCATTAATGAATGAGATAAAAAAACACTATACTACCAAATAACTCACCTATATCTTAACATGAAAATCATTGACTGAGAGAAGGATCAACAAAATACAATTTTAATGTTTTTGTAATCATTCCACAAAATCACCAGAAAAAGTAGACATTCATGAAAATATTTCCTCAAATCAGCAAGTTGATTTAAAAAACACATTTTCAAGTATCCAGTTTTTTTTCAAAGAATTTACAGTTCCTATATAATCCTGCATACCAGTAGTTTCCACTTGTATTTAAGAAAGGAAATGCATTGCAATTTTGATGTGAATGCTGAAAAAAATGGTTGGTTCATTCTGCCATCACAGACCTTGTTATTTGAACTCAGTGGGACGGGGATTTATTTCTAAGTGGATACATACAGGATTAAACAGTGAGCTCCTCTTTTAACCGTACACCAATAATTCTTGTTTTATTAGATGGAAGACGTTATTGATGACATAATCAACATGGAATCAAATTTTAATGATGAAGGGATAAGTTGCTCTGAAGCACCATTGCTTATGCAAAGAACTGTAAGTAACTTTGACATTGCCTTCTATAAATGAAACAGAATTCAATTGAGAATGAAAATTATTATGAACTTTTCCTTCCTATTTTCTACTGCTGATTTGGTGGTTGATGGTATGGGTGATAGAAAAATGACGCCATTTCAAAGTTGTAAACAAACAGCCCTGAAATTTTGAATACTACAACACACAACTTTTGCACTATTAGAGATTGTAATATTGCTAGCAATTAGTAGGTCAATAGTTTTTGCTACTCAGGGAGGTTCAGAAAACTCACATTGAACTCTTGTTAGCAGAGTGACTCAAATCTACATTAATGTTGGTGGTCCAGAATCTCTTTTGTTTTTCCTTGTGTGGATAGTGGGACAGATTTATGCCCAAGAATCTAAATCATTTAATAGAACCTGACAAAATAATAAATACCTTACAATCCTTATAATCAGATTATCAGATTTGCAATAAGCATTGAAAAATGTTGGAAAGTCAGATATAATAGGTTTTGTGTATACACTTGACAGT
Source organism: Anolis carolinensis (assembly GCF_035594765.1). Lineage (NCBI taxonomy): Eukaryota > Metazoa > Chordata > Lepidosauria > Squamata > Anolidae > Anolis > Anolis carolinensis. The sequence goes on from NC_085845.1 coordinate 140,169,043, forward strand.
ACTTGTTTTTGAAGTTCACTTTTGACAAATATTTAAATGACGGAGTACCTATTGGAATACCTTTAAGTTTGAACATTAATTTATTACTGTATTATTAGCACTCCCCCCCCCCCACATGGGCACTGAAAGGGATTCACTAAATGCATGCACGAATGAACAAATGGATGATTAAATAAATATATAAATAAAATGTGCTGAAGGTTTTTTTTAATACTTTATCTAATGTTTGCAGGTGCAATTTCTAGTCAGTAATTCCATGATCATCAAAGTTCAGTACATCTTTACAGGAAAAAAGACCCAACTAAATATTAACAACCTTTTGCTTATCTATGGTAACTGAAAAGTCCTGCATTAAGGCAAAGTCTTTGTCAAACACATTTTACGCTAAGCTACACTTGAAGTTCAAAGAAATCTCAAAGGTCATTGTTCACTATTGCATTAATAGATTCTGTTTTTCAAAAGAGACAAAACCAAAAAGGCAAACACTATTAAAAGTACACCCATTTAAAAAGTGTTTGCTACAAATGTTCTATAATCTGTACAATGTATTGAATTCAGTGGGCTTAAGTCCAGAAATGTGTACAAATGGCAACCAAAATCAGTATAAGGCAGGGCTGAAACTGGCTGTAAATATATTGGATTTCATTCTTTCTCAACCTGTGCCAGCCTGGCCAGTGGTAAATAACAATGATACTTTATTGTTCTTAAAGAGCTAAGTGGCCTCGAGTTCCTTAAATTAATATTAAATGGAGAACAAACATAAACTACCTAAGATTGCGGTACCTCTATATGTAAAAGGTAAAGGTAAACGTTTTCCCCTGACATTAAATCTAGTTGTGCCTGACTCTGGGGGTTGGTGCTCATCTCCATTTCTAAGTCAAAGAGCTAGCATTGTCCATAGTCACCTCCAAGGTCATACGGCCAGCATGATTACATGGAGTGCCATTACCTTCCCACCGAAGCAGTACATATTAATCTACTCACATTTGCATGTTTTCAAACTGCTAGGTTGGCAGAAGCTGGGGCTAACAGCGGGAGCTCCCCCTGCTCCCCGGATTCGCATCACTGACCTTTTGGTCAGCAAGTTCAGCAGCTCAGCAGTTTAACCCACTACACCATCAGGGACTCCTGCCCCTACATGTAAGCAAGGTTAAAATCAGTAGCATATGCTATCAGGTCCCATCTACACTGCCATATATTGTAGTTTCAGAATTCAGTTGAAGTGCATTGAACATATGGCAGCGTAGACTTATATAATCCAGTTCAATGCAGTTCAACTGCATTCTGATACTGCATTATATGGCAGTACAGATGGGACCCCAGTTTAGGATGTCCAGTCAAGGCAAACTGCATAAGAAGGGGAACTGTATACAGAATGTAGTATTCACTAGTGAGGATCCTATATGTTTGACATGTGTTGGATTTTCTCCAAAAGACTGGTTGTGATTGATGCAACATATTGTTCTTTGAAAGTAGGGTGGCATACACTCCAACTTTTCAAATTTGGCAAGGATAGCCCCGATTAATCCTCTGTCATCCCACTTTTTCAGCCGTTTTTAAAACATCTTGGTTTGTTTTTCCTCTCCCTGCTTTCCTTACTTGTTCTCAGTTTAATTCCATCACTACAAATTGATTTCAAAATGCAAATGTAATTTTTACTTGACTCAATGAGGACAAGGGAAATGAGGGATAAAATCTTGCCTTTACCAGTGGCTCAAGCTAAAAGAAAAATGTTCTGCTTGCAAACAGTTTGCGAAGGTTTTTTCAAAGGTATCTATCTTTTGTTTTTATTCAGCATGAGTTATATGCATTAGAATAATATATTTAAACATACCAGTATACTCTTTAAGATGGGGATAGGTTACATGTGGCCTTTGGGACCCCTGACTCAGTCAATGGACCTCTTCACATGTACAGTAGAGTCTCACTTATCCAAGACTCTTATCCAAGGTTCTGGACTATCCAAGGCATTTTTGTAGTCAATGTTTTCAATATATCATGATATTTTGGTGCTAAATTTGTACACTAATTACAACATAACATTACTACACATTGAACTACTTTTTCTGTCAAATTTGTTGTATAACATGATGTTTTTGTGCTTAATTTGTAAAATCATAACCTAATTTGATGTTTAATAGGCTTTTCCTTAGTCCCTCCTTATTATCCAAGTTATTCGCTTATCCAAGGTTCTGCCGGCCCGTTTAGCTTGGATAAGTGAGACTATACTGTACTTTCTAAAATCCAGTTGATGTTAACCAAGCAGTATGCCTTCCCAGTCCATGATATTAGGTGGTAGTTAAGTAAATGAACTACTCATGAATCAAAATTGGTGAACTATTATTCATGTATTCTAATTTGTCTTAAACACCCCTTTTGTTTGAGGATTATTCAATACCATTCGTAGATGTACCTGGAGACTGTACATTACATCTCTGTCTTTGGGTTGGTCCATTTCCTGAGCTTCTCTGTAAACGGCATCTGAAGAGACTAGTGAATATATACAGTTGAAGTATTTTCCATGGTAATTTAGAAGGAACTGACGGAAGGTTGTTCCTTTCCTTCCTGTTGAGCTTTCTGTCTTTGAAAGCCCGGTGAAAGCTGTGAAGGGAAACATTCCTTGCTAAAGTGTTCAGGTTTTATTCTGGAGCTGCCAGTCACTTATAAATAGAAAAGTGATGGGACTAACCAATTCACTCCGTATACTTAAAAAAGACAGTTACAGTAGATAGAGAAAAGAGGGATGGAGTTTGTTAATCTTTCAGAAGAAGAGAATGCATTTTTATAAAATATTCCACCCATTTGCTATGAAGTGTTAATTTACCATAATGTTGCACCGTATCTCTCAAATAAATAACCACCTGTTTGAGAGTTATGGTGTAACATGTCAATATATTGCCACGGTTCCAGTACTGCCCTGTTAAAATCTTGTTTTTATGAACAACTTTGGAAATCACAATTTTCTTAATGCACACTGCTGCCTCAGAGCAACTCTCAGAGTTTGGAACTATTGAGTGGGCGACCACTACCTCCTGCCAGCAAAACCCAATGACAACATACACACAGTGTTGGGATAACAAAAGGCCACAACTTGTTTATTGATTACAGAAGAGGAACAGGGCTGACCTCTGTGCATGTGTTACCACGACAAGGGATGCTGCTGGCACAATACCGGGACACCTTTTCCGCTGCACACATGGTAAACCACTGGACACTCCCCTCTTCCATTGGGAGCGGAGAGTAAGCAAGCCAGAGCCAGGGCCCATGCCGCACGGACACCTGTAAGTTGTGACAAAGGAACAGCACTCAAATGAAACTATCAAACAGATAAACAAACACATATGAAGGGTGGGTGGGATGGGACATATGATAAAGGCATGTTGCCCGTGAGTGGCCTAGGGTAGCCTTAAATAGGTTGCCAGTGGATTGAGCAGTCCCAGCCAATCAGGGGGCGAGATGGTGCTTGTTACTGATTGGCTGGCCGGCTAAGAAGCCAGAAGCCTTACCACCAAGCAAGGGGGCTTCTGAGAATGAGAAGCCCCCCGTAATGGCAGGGCTAGAGGACCCGCCCGATAAGTCTCCGCCCTGAAGGTTAGGCAGCACTTTTTTTTTTTTACTAAAACTTTCAGCTTCTCCCCTCAAGTTTAGCTAGAAAACATGCAGGCTAAGAGATTTGGAGAGTTGTAACAGAAAAAGGTAACTTTCCAAGCATTGTTCTATCACAGCCTGTTTGTTGGGGTGTGTGGGTTAAAATAGTTGACCTTTTCAAACATGTAGACAAGAAGGCAGTTCTTCTTGGAAGGATTTTTGACTTGTTGTACACCACATCAAGGAATTAACAAATACCCAAAGCCATTAAAATCCACCTGTCTGAACAGGCATTCTAAAGGGTCAGTTTATGGGTAGGTGTTTTTTTTATTTATGTGGGGCTAGACTGGCAGATGTGGTCTGCTGGAAATGATACAAGCAACCTAACACTGAGTTGTCAAAGGCTTTCATGGCTGGGATCACAGGGCTGTTGTATGTTTTACAGGCTGTATGGCCATGTTCCAGAAGTATTCTCGCCTGATGTTTCACCCACATCTATGGCAGGCACCCTCAGAGGTTGTGAGGTATGGAGAAACTAAGCAAAGAATCAGAACAGTAAATAGAAAGCGACACTCTGAAAACAGAGGAGTTCCAGACATGAATCAACCAGGGGCAGCTAACGACTCTAAACAAAGAATGCCCCCAGGCAGGAAGAAGCCAGGAGATGAAGCTATTCAATGCTAATTTAGGTGATTAACTACAACATTCACACTGGCCTCCAATTTACAAGAGTTCTTCTCTCACCCTGGACTTTCCACAGATATATATAAACCTTCCTTGCTTAGTTTCTCCATACCTCACAACCTCTGAGGATGCCTGCCAGAGATGTGAGGAGAGAATACTTCTGGAACATGGCCATACAGCCCGGAAAACATACAACAACCTAACATTGAGATTTATTTACAGTATTTATATTCCGCCCTTCTCACCCCGAAGGGGACTCACACATTGTATACATATAAGGCAAACATTCAATGCCATAACATAGAACAGAGACAGAGACAGACGCAGGCATGGGCTGGCCTCGAACTCATGACCTCTTGGTCAGAGTGATTTGTTGCAGCTGGCTGCTAACCAGCCTGTGCCACAGCCCGGCCTGTGATATCCTACAAGTTTGTGCACCACATCCTGGGTTGTGCATAAAGAAACAAACCACCTGGATGTTATAAAGAAGTTGCTGACCTTTTTACCATCAAACTCTCCACCCCAAAAAATCTGGTAATATTCCATGTAGCTTCAATAGTAAGGTCTTATAAGTTCTGTTAGTCAGAGATTTCCTGTCTTATCCATCTGCTTACTGTGTCATCAGTCTCAGTAGGTTTGCTTTCTTGGTTTTATTCTGAAGATAAAAGATGCCATAGATGAAGAGTTAAGTTATTGAAGAGTGAGTAAACAAGTAAGGTTTCTTCAAGGTCATTGGGAAGCACTCACAGCTAGTGATTAGACATTAGGCTTGAGCAAATTTTTCGTTAGTTCGTTAAATTCGTTAAAAATTCGTTTTGAAAGTACTTTTGAATTGATATTTGAAACATCTGCTCACTGCCTTACAAATATTACGAATTTGAATAAAAAAGTACCTTTTTTCATTTGTTTCTGATGTCTTTGGATGTAGCTGTAGCCCCTCTGAAAGGAGAAGCCATGTTGGCATGCCTCTCAGCCAATCAGAGCGGAAGAGAGAGGGAGGGAGAGGCATGGCCATCGATCTGCTAGCATTTTAAAAAAATGTTGCTTCAAAAATCCCCAAAAATCAGTGGATGGGTCAAACATTATGAAACTTGATAGGCAAAGAGTGCTTAATTTTTGCTTCCATTCTGGCAAATTTCATCACAATAGCTTTCAAAATGCAGGAGAACGAAGCCTCTGAATTTTGACCATTTATAAAAGCATTGGGCTGAAGCAAACGTTTTTCCAATAGTACTATGCCCACTTTAAAACTACAATTCCCAGGTGTTCCAGGCCCTCTCTCCTCTTAACATTCCCCACCCCCTTTTGTCCTCACTTAGAATCATAGAGTAATTGAACAGTAGAGTTGGAAGAGACCTCATGGGCCATCCAGCCCAACCCCTTCTGCCAGGCAGGAAGACACCATCCAATCCCTCCCAACAGATGGCCATCCAGCCTCTGCTTAAAAGCCTCCAAAGAAGGAGCCTCCACCACAGCCCGGGGGAGAGAGTTCCACAGCTGAACAGCTCACAGTGAGGAAGTTCTTCCTAATGTTCAGGTGAAATCTCCTTTCCTGTAGTTTGAAGCCATTGTTCCGTGTCCTAGTCTGCAGGGCAGCAGAAAACAAGCTTCCTCCCTACTCTCTATGACTTCCCCTCACATATTTATACATCATGTCTCCTCTCAGCCTTCTTTTCTGCAGGCTAAACATGCCCAGTTCTTCAAGCCGCTCCTCATAGGGCTTGTTCTCCAGACCCTAGATCATTTTAGTTGCCCTCCTCTGACCATCTTGACCAAATTTTCATACAGTATGTGAATTCTTGGAAGGTATGAGAAGTTTAGAGAGAAGGAGGGAGGGAGAGGTTTGAATTTTGGACTCCAATTGTGGCTTGATTCCCCACTCAGCCACCCACTTGGGCAAGTCACACACTCTCAGCCTAGAAAAGCCAATGAAACAGGAAATAGCACTTTCAAACCAGGAACTGATTTCCTTATTCAGAGGCTGATGGCCATCTGTCAGGAATGATTTGATGGTGTACTATGATTTCTGTTCCTGGGTGATAAATGTCATTTCCTAATTGGTTCTGTCATAGAAACATGGCAAAATCTATGACACTGCCTGAACTTTGTGCAAGCGACATGGATGGAACATACTATGGTTTGGTCCACCAATTTAACAAAGTTTCAGCCACAAAAACAAAGTTTCTGAAGTAGAAAAATGACTTTCACAGTAAAGACAACCCAATGAAACAGGAAATAAGACTTTCAAACCAGGAACAGATTTCTGCAATTATTAAAAAATGGTTTATTATAAAAACTATGAAAATTCGCCAAAAATCAGAGGATAAGGGAAACGTTCCAAATTTTGGTGAGCTATCAGTGTTAAATGTGTTCTACCACTGTACCAAGTTTGAAGAAGATAGCTCAAAAAATGAGGGCGGGAGAGTCCTGTAAAGTCTCCCCTCGTGCTGTTTTTTTTGCTACTGCGCATGCACGTCCGCCATTAACGAATTACTTTTGAAACTAACGAATTTTTGTTAAATTTTGAAATTTTTTGGGGGGGGCAAAATTCGGAAATGACATCAGAAACGAAACGCTAGCGCCCCCTACTTTTGAAACGAGTTTAGAATCAATTTTCTCATGGATCGCTCAAGCCTATTAGACATAGTCTCTCATCCTTTCTGTTTGTCAGCATTTTTTATATGCTAGGTCGATTTGCAAGGTACATGAGAAACAGCACATTTTTTATTTAGAAGAGGAAATACTTTTGGATAGCTCTGATTTCATTGCAGAAGTAGCTGCATGAGTGACAATAGATTGGTTTGTATTAAAAAGGCGAAAGTCAATGCAGATTTTCTTGTTCATCTGCAAGCTTCAAAGATTAAACCAATCTATGTTGGCTAGTTATACTGAATAAACCAAAAAATAAATGATAAGAAAAATGAAACAAACATAGAACAAATTGTATTTTAGTTAATGTACGAAATGAATGAGAATATGCTTTTAATTTCAGCCATCCACTTGAAAGTTGAAAATAGCTCAAGTCTTAAACTTTATTAAGTCAACCTCAATTATGGCTGCACTTAAAAATGAATCAATACGGTTGAGGTTTAAATTGAAGAATGCTAATATGCTTTCTTTGCTCCTGGGCAGTTGTCACCTTACCAAGTGCTCTGTCATCAAATACGCAGAATATTTTCTACCTTTTTAATAATGGGGAAAATTTGGACTTTGAGGTCGTGTATTTGATTTTGTGCTACATTTGATTTAGACTGCAGTGAGTATTTGAATCTATTGGATCTGAAGCCACATAAAAAGAAGTTCTTGCTGAATACTCAACAGTATTCAGTCTGCCTCAGTAAAGTAGGGCTGAGAATCATAAGTTCATGAACACCTCAGTTCATGAACTCCTTTATTTTGGCAATATATAAACATGAATGCTATGTTTGCTATAATGCTGTGAAATAGTTTATATAATGCTGTAAAATAGTTTATATATGTGCCTTGGTGATTATACGTTTGCTACTTCGTTCCTTTATATACTGTGTGTAACAGGACAACCTTTCTCTACACTATATATAGGTTTCTGAGAATCATAAGGCCCTTCAGATGTTGTCACACTGCATGTTCCAGTAGCTATAGCCAGCATAGCCAATGGGGAAGAATTCTGGGAACTGTAGTTTGACATATAGATAAATTGCTTCCAGGTATTGGCATGGACTGTGGTATAGGCCCGGGCTGTGGCGCAGGCGGGAGAGCAAGCCAGTGCAATTAACTGCAATGATTCACTCTGACCAGGAGGTCATGAGTTCGAGCCCCGCTCGGAGCCTATGTTTGTTTGTCTTTGTTCTATGTTAAAAGGCATTGAATGTTTGCCTATATGTTTAATGTGATCCGCCCTGAGTCCCCTTCGGGGTGAGAAGGGTGGAATATAAATGCTGTAAATAAATGGATGAATCTGATTTTGCTGCCAGCCTCACTGTTCACCAAAATAAATGAAGCAATTGAGGTTATTCCATGAAGTTTGCTGGGGGAACATGGTCCAGTCATTTGTCTATAGCTTAATCTACTTCATAGATTTAGGTTGCGATATAAAAATAAGGTGTAATCAAGTCTATCATTAAACTCTGCAGAAAAAATGGGATGATGTGGATGATGAAAAGTGCTATATAATAAGGGCATTGTTATTAGCATAATTTTTACCATCTCTGTGTATTTTAATTTAATTGGTACATAAATGAACAAGCCAAGATTCACATGAAGAGAAGTACTACATTTAGTTCAAATGAATATTAAAATATTAAAATAGTTCTCTTTTGTAAAAAAAAGATTTTTTAAAAAAGATCAACCTCATAAATGCTCAGTTACATTCTGCTTTCCTGTAGAACTTGCATGATACGTTCCATTGTATTGTCCTGGCAATCATTTGCTGTGTTAATCATTTAGTGTAGTTCTCAGCATTAAGCACAATGATTTATCCTTTGTAAGGCGGAAGAGTGAGTTAACTGTAGATCTGTGATCACTGACACCGAAGACCACAAAATACACTGAATGGAAAGGTATAACCTCTATATATACTTGTTTGCATTTATATTTACATTAGTATATTTGGATCTCCAGTAGTTTGAAGTATTTGGCAGACAGTGTCTGTGAAGAACATTTTTATTTATGTGTTCAATGGAGACTTGCTTGTTTCCATTAGTGAGCCATGATCTGTTTTGAGGAATGTAAAGGAACTGCCTTCCCTTGATCCCCAAAGCAAAGTTACTTTTGACCCTTAAAGCAAGAGAATAGTGGACACTCGATGTGTAACACAGATCTAGATTTGGTTGTCTTTTTATTTTTTAAAATACAGATATTAATTTAATCTATGTCATCTGAATCTCCTGGGAAAATTAGGCTCCAACTCAGAGAAAAAGATGGTGTTGCTCTAATTGTGCTACAACAGATGTGGAATCTGCTACTCCCTCTACTTTATTGTTTACTACTTTAGAAGACACGATGCTGGAGCTCATTTAATTCTGAGATATAATCCTAATTTGGTAGAATAAGATACATGGTTGGAGTAGAGAGTGGAAATAGCAGTGAGATCAAAGGAAATAAAATGCAAAAGTACAGTGAAAAACCTGTCTAGAAACAATTTTGTTTACAGAGATCATTCACAAACATGTTTAGCAATGCCAGTTTTTCTCTTCCCCAATCTGCATTATTAATGGTCTTTGTAACTATTTGATTTTGATATAATTGTCTGTCTTTTTGTTTGTGTATACAGATTGAGTATCCCTTATTCCAAAATGCTTAGGATCAGAAATGTTTTGGATTTTGTTTTTGTTTTTTTAAAATTTTGGGTTACCGATATTTATATTACTATCCCATAATGAAATATATTGGAGATGGCACCCAAATATAAAGACAAAATTCATTTATGTTTCATATATACCTCATACGCACAGCTCAATGGTAATTCTGTACGTAACATTTTAAATAATTTGTGCACAAAAAAAGGTTTGAAAAACCATTGAAAAACAAGGGCCTTTGGCACCCACACGGGCAATTTCGGGATTTTGTAGTATTTTGGATTTAGGAATTCGAGATGAAAGATGCTCAACCTGTATAGACTTGACAGTTTAGGAATATACTTCATGTTTTTGATACAATAGACTGCAAAAGTGAACACCATAAGAAATGTATTAACCTCTAAGGTGCTAGGAGTTTTTGATATTTAAACTGCGATTTGGCATATATTGAGTTGCAGCATTTTCTGTACAACTGTTATGTAATAAATACATGGGAAGAGAAGTATGGCCTAGGATCCAATGGATTAATTTGACTTAAGGAAGTACTTACATCTGAAGAGCCAGAGGGAAGGTAATAATCTGTCCTACTTGCAACCTCCGTAGGCCTTTAAAATTACTCTGGACCTTCAGTATTGAATATTTTATTTATTCCAAGATTCTAAGAGTAATAATGCCAGTTACATCCATTTTAGTTGTGCCAAAACCAAGGGTAGAAAAGTCAAAAGAGAAGAAAGTACTGTAGTTCTGTGTGCAGAAAGAAAATTAAGGGTTACAAGTTGTGTATCCCTTATCCAAAATACTTGGGACCAGAACTGTTTTGTAAATGTTCAGATTATAGAATATCTGCATATACGCACATACTGAGATATCTTGGAGATGGGACTCGTCTAAAGATAAAATTCATTTATGTTTCATACACACCTTATAAAGATAGCTTTAATTCACAATATTTTTAATAATGTTGTGCATGAAACAAAGTCTGTGTACACTGAACCATCAAAAAGTGAAGATATCACTATCTCAGCCACCTATGTGGACAATTTTAGAATTATGATAAGGGATGTGCAACATGTATTTGGCATGTCATTGTTTTCTATGAATGAAATATATATGTCAAAGTAAAAACGAATAATAAAATAAATAAATAAAATTACTCTGGAATCTTGGAAAACCTTTTGGGAGGCTATTGGGTGGTGCAGTAGTCAAGCAAGTCTTCATGCTTTCATTTTAGTTTGCTTTTAGTGTCTAACAGGTTTTTGTGCCTATGTTATGTGTAAAATTGAAAAGATTATGTTGTATTATACAGTGGCGTGCATACTTATGCTCCTCTTGTAGGTAACTGAATGGACGCTTAGACATCAGGGATGGGACTGGTACATATGGTCATTCACCCCTTTTTACAACATGGAGGGGAATGAATGAATTAATGAATGAAACTATAGTGTCTACTTCCAACTTTTCTTTGAGCCACAAATGATGCCAAACACCCTCTTTTTTATCTGCATCAACAAATGTCTTATTATATTCTTGACTTGTATACAATATACTTTTTAATGCAACAATTTCCTCTTCCACCCTGACTAAAATAATAGAATTTGTCTGTAAAAGGATTTCTAGGCTATTCTTATTTGTCTCAGAGGACATTATGTGAACCATCTAAATGTCTAAAAAGAACATCAATCTTCTGTACTGTTAGGGATTTTGTGTCTCCTTTCAGTTCTTCCAGATACCAAGCAAGAGAAGTTTCCAATATGCATGTAAATTGAATTATGATCATTCAATTAAGGAATTATTTTTGAGAAGAAAAATATGATAACAAGAAAATGTTTTGTCTGACCACTTAGGAAGAAAATCAAGTTGATTATGTGGGAAATATGCTTCATTTTCAAATCCTAAATATTAAGTATAGCTTGTTCTTGAGTAATACTGGACTAAATTCTGAACATGATTTATAATCTATCTGCATTAATAAAAAAATGAAAATGTTCTGAATCTGACTGGACCTAAAACCATACGAGGTTTCCAAATGGATCTAGATTCTCAGAATTTAGATAGCGATCATTGTTACAATGTAGTTGTAGCCAGTTTCCATTATCATGAATAGTTGAACAAAATTCCCAGTTGCCATTGTGATTAGAAAACAATTTGACAGAAAGAACACAAGACTAGGAGGTAATATGAAACATATGTACATTATTTGAGGTGGACAACATATTGTTTACATACTTGGAAATGATCCATGCCCAGTCTCACACCCTTTCCATTTTACCCAAGAACAATGACTAAAATGTGACTGCAGGACAAGGGATGGTTGATAAGGTATCTATGACATCTGTCAGCCAACTATAGGATATATGTAGCAAGTTCAAAATTCTGGATGGATTTCGAAATATTGTTGTGTTATGGAGTCTATGTATGTGGAAAGAGAAATTTCAGGTATTAAAACTGTTGTTATGTCTAGAATTTCTTTATGAGCCATGTTTTCATATTGTGTTGGATTATATAAATCCAAGGACACTGTACATTCAGAGATTATTTAGAAAACCCAGAGTAATATCTACAAAATGCACGCAGCTGTTTGGAGATTTTACATATTACACATTAGAAATGAATGAACCAGTTCAGGGCCTGTTACAAAATCTAGGCATGCATAGCAGACGTAGAACAAATTTTCTAATTTATCCCTGTGCCCTTGTAAGGCAATTGCCCACAGCATAGTCTCCAGTGCTCTGTCCAGTCTCGTTTTCAGGTGTTTTGCATTGCCAAGTCTCTTCCTTTGAATGCTGTATGAAGCATAAACAATTTGAGAAATGCATTTTAAGTTCAGGGATATAGTTAAGAATCCACTTGGGTCCCAGGTAAGATCAGCAAGGTTATTTTCCCTTTCAACTTAACTCATATTTGAAGTGTAGTTGCAGTAATCCTGTTATTGGAAAATATGCTATGGCATTAATTCAAAACCAGACATTGGGGGACATAACCAGGCATCATTCTGCATATAAAACTCACATCAGCCTCACTCAAGTTTCTGCATGTGGAACAATGGCAGTCTTTGACCCTTAACATTTAATTTTATTTTATACAAGATAAGGGTGAAGTCTGCCTTTAGATGCATATTTGTAGCTCCCGCTGCGATTAAGGCATGAATACGCATCTGAAAAGGAATTTTGTTCTTAAGTATCTACATATGCTTTTCACTTTACAGATCATGAATTTATTCTGCTTCTTTCACACCACCTTTCTTTTTTCTCTCTCCCTTTTCCTTGAAGCTTTCAAGTAGCATTCTGGACATATACAACAGTGACCAAGGAATGCCAGCTGCTAATATGGGTCTTGCTAATACTTCCTGCTCATCTAGTTTGCCAGTTAAAAGAGAACTCCCAGGTAATCTACTTCTGAGATGTCGGCACAATTTTTAAAATTTTGAAAATAACAGTATTTCTCTTTGGAAATGGCTATTTGTGATGTAAGGATGAACACCGGCTACCCTTTCACATACACACAAAGTCCCTTTTGCACGCCTTGCCTTGTAGAGGGGAATTCTGGGGGAAATCCAGCCAGTGCACCAGTGGCAAAGGTGAATATATCTGCTCTGAGTTTCATCCGACCAGTTCTCCCCATTTCCAGAAACACACACATACAGAATCTAGTCAAGAGAGTAGGGAAGCTGGAGCCATTAAAAAATGAACCCTTCTTTGAGCATATGTGTGAGCTATTGGAGGAGTAGTGGTATAGAAAATAAAAAAATGACTAGATAATAGAATAAGACATAAAATATAAAAATCTTACTTTGTCACTGTCTCTCCCCATCCACACATATATAAATATTCTATGTGCCCTAATGTGGAAAAGATGGATATGTTTTGACATATGTACTGTTGCTACTTAAAGAAGTGTTGTAGTAGAGTTTCTTATCTTAGAAATGAGCCATCCTTCCTTTTGCTTCTGCAAAGTTATGGACCAAATTATCAAAGTCTATGCTGTTCTATAGAATTTGTCAATACTAAAGTTTCTGTGATCATGAAAACCAGAGCTCAGTTGCCATGTTTCTCCATATATCTTCCAGTATTAACTTCTATATGTTATTGATTTCTTTATTTTATTAGGTTAATTTATAGCCTGTTTTACTTCTTCCTGTCTTTTCCACCAATGAAATCAAGGTGGTGTAGACAGTTCTACTCTACTTTATCCCCAAAATAATCTTATCAGATAGATCAGGTTGAGAGTGTATGAGAGAACTAAGATTAACATGTGAACTGCTGTGAAGACTATAACCTAGATCTTCCAACTCATAATCCCTAAACAAACTGATATGCCTTGATCTCCCATACAATGCATAATGAGTTGTGGTTAATACAAACCAAGACAAACATTCCAATATACTCCAACTTTAGAAATCAACTTCTGATAAAGGCTCATCCAAGCCCTTTTGCCTCATGAGGTGGAAGATAAGATGATTCCCCCTTTCTATTACCAAGCAACCAATAAAGAAAACAAATGGAAAATAATAAATCAGGAATCAGACAATCAACATCTATGGGAGGTGAAAAGAGAGAATTTTAGAATGTCAGGGTTATGGTGAACAAAGACAAAAGGGAGGTAGCTGTGAGGTGGGCTTCAAAGAGTTACTATAGGTAGCAGACCCGGGTGTCAATAAAAAAAGGTAAGTAAGCTGTAGGTAGAATGTAGCAACAAATAATGAGATAATACAGGGTCTGTAGTGGGATTGTTCAGTGCCTTTCTATCATACCTAAAGTTGTTAAAAAGTCCATTATACTGGATAAGCGAGGTCCAGAATGGTGTTGTAATTTGAGCATTGGTCTACAGCTTTGGAGACCAGATTTTTATTTGCCATTCAGCCATGGAAAGCCACTGGATGAATCATAACACACTCTCAGCTCCAGAAAATGTGTCAGAAACAACTTGAAGGCACATCACAACAGCAATAATTGAATAATTACTGCCAGTTTCCATTTTTGATTTTTTTTTTTTGGACAAACTGGTTGCCACCCGGCCCCAAGGGTTTCTGGATGAGACCGATTATCTGGATCCGTTTCGATTTTGTTTTTGGTCTAAGAGAAAGAGACAACTTTAGGGCCTTCCACACTGCCCTTTATCCCAGGATCTGATCCCAGATTACTTTCTCTCTTCCTTGCAGGATCGTTGGTAGGATGAAGGTGGGGGGTGGGGAGGAGAACCATGTACATTACTTTCAGTTCATTGGAGAAAAACACAGCATATAATATCTGGCTAATAATGAATGATGATACAATTAAGTTGGGTTAATTTCATATGTAGTTTGCCATGTACATGTAGACTAGAGATGAAAAAATGCTGTCAGTCTATTCTCAGTCCCCTATGAAAATCATTTTGATTTTGAAGAGAAAGTCAGGAGAGAAAACAAGTAAATATTTTACATCTTATTGTTTTTCAGATATGTCCCCAAATGTATAATTTTCTCACTTGACTTTTCAGGGTCTTGCCCTGCCTTCTTGCAGTGAGTGATGTGGTAAATGATGAGGCAGTACTATGAAGCTGGGCATGTTATAACTAGCAGTTTTTCTGGACATTATGCTGCTAACAAACCTAATTACTGTAGGAAACATAGCAGATTTGTACACATTTTGGCTTCTGACCAATGACATAAATAAATTATCATCCATTAAATTTGTTCCAGGTTGCCACAAATGACTCTCTCAAAGGTTCACAATGCATCTATTCATTGAAAATCCGTATTAATGGATTAACAACTTTAAAAGTTACATTCAATTAATCCAAAGAATGCTAACAACCATGTACCATTTATCAATGCTATGCAAAAGGAACAAAGAGGGAGTTTTCTCTCCTCCCTACCCCCTACATGCGTATTTTGAAATCTGATTATCTCTTGCTTGATGGGAAGGAGAACTCAATTTCACTTTAGACTGTTATCTAAAGTTTTCCCCATTCCCAATGCAAAGAACAGCAAATTAGAAAATTGCTAAATATGATGTTCTCCTTTTTCAGTTTCTGAAAATTAAAAATGCATGATGCCATTTTTTAAAGAGCACATGCCTTGAAAGGACAAGCTATAAACTGCAAATAGGGAAATGCAGGATGTGGCAAAATCATGTTTTGTAAATTGAAAAAATTCATAAAATGACTGAAAACTTGTTTGAGACATTGTGCAATGAAAAAGGCCCATCCTAACCCGAGGACATCTCTGGAGTTAATGCTGTAAGACTAAGTGGTTTTCGCTTTCTGTCAGAAACAGATACACGAGCAATGGCAAAGGAGAGACAAAAAAAGGATAACCACAATCTCAGTGAGTATGCTTCATACTTTCCTGACATGAATTATTATTTTATGAGCAGTGCGTGAAATTTTGTGTTTATAGAGGCAAAAAAAGAGTAGTTAAAAGAATTTCTGGTGATAAAGCACAGTATAAGAATCCACACAGTTCTTGCCTTGACACCAGCAGTTATACATTGGATTGGATATGTATTTTATAAGATTTGGTATAGGCCCACTGAAATAAATAAAATATATTCTATTTGTGATTCTATGCTGCATCAATAGGGAGTAGAGCGTTTTGAACGAGGGAAGTAATGGTGCCTCTTTGTTCTGCTTCGGTCAGATCTCACCTGGAATACTGTGTCCGGTTCTGGGCACCACAGTTTAAGAAGGATATTGACAAGCTGGAACATGCCCAGAGAAGGGAAACTAAAATGATCGAAGATTAGTAGGCCAAGCCCTATGAGGAATGGCTAAAGGACCTGGGTATGTTTAGCTTGGGGAAAAGAAGGCTGACAGGTGACATGGTCTGAGTATTTAAAAGGTTGCCATATTGAATATAGAGGAAATTTGTTTTCTGCTGCTCCAAAATCTAATATCCAGAGCCATGGATTCAAGCTATAGATGTGGTTTAGCTTGATTTTATTGCCAATTACTGGCTCTCCAACCTGTCACAATAATTTTGAATCCTGATTTTTGCCTCTAAGGTATGAGTTCTCCCAATAAATTGGTAAAATGTGAGCTAAACAGGCTTACTGAATTTGCAGATACAGTAGAGCCTCACTTATCCAAGCCTCACTTATCCAAGCCTCTGGATAATCCAAGCCATTTTTGTAGTCAATGACTTCAATATATCGTGATATTTTGGTGCTAAATTCGTAAATACAGTAATTACAACATAACATTACTGTGTATTAAACTACCTTTTCTGTCAAATTTGTTGTATGACATGATGTTTTGATGCTTAATTTGTAAAATCATAACCTAATTTGATGTTTAATAGGCTTTTCCTTAATCCCTCCTTATTATCCAAGATATTCGCTTATCCAAGCTTCTGCCAGCCCGTTTAGCTTGGATAAGTGAGACTCTACTGTAACACCAACTAGGGGCCAGGGACCACATACCTTTGAGGATAGAATCAGGATTCAAAATAGAGACAGATTGGAGAGCTAGTACAAAATGAATACAA
Organism: Anolis carolinensis; assembly: GCF_035594765.1. Lineage (NCBI taxonomy): Eukaryota > Metazoa > Chordata > Lepidosauria > Squamata > Anolidae > Anolis > Anolis carolinensis. The sequence goes on from NC_085845.1 coordinate 140,186,053, forward strand.
TGATTTTTAACATTCATTATTTAGGCAGGAAAAATGAAATGTTCGGTAACACATAGCTTAACAATAGTGCACGTGAAAAATATCCAAGGGTCGAACTCAATCTGGCTTATGGTGCATTTCACCTGCCAAATTCTATACTTCTAAATGCTTCCTGCTTTATTTGAGGCCAGTGTACTGAGATGAAGCGTGGATTGATCTTATGATATTAATTTAATTGGGTTGTGCATTACTCCCACTGGTTTTAATGGGATTAAGTCTTAGTTTATACATATATTCATGCTGCATGAGTTTCTTAAAACAAAACTGAGCACAGCTATAAATTCCAAGCATTTTTTTCACAGTGTCCCAAACACTGCAATTTTAGTTTATGTCTGAGCTGTGCCTTTGCTAAGATTTATTTATGGGAGGGTATTTTTAATTCATAGAAAAGAACACAGGAATATATTCTGCCTAAAAAAAGTTCTGAAAACTTCTTGGTTGGGTCCATCTTTTCCAGTACTACCCTGTTTCACTGAAAATAAGACATACCCATAAAATAAGCTGTAGCAGGATTTGAAAGCATTTGTGTAATAAAAACCATACCCTGAAAATAAGACATAGTGATAGGTGTGGCTATGCAGCGTATAAGGTCGGCTCCCCCGTCTGTGTGAGTTGCTAGCTGAGGCATAGAGAGAGACATAGAAAGTGAAAGTAAAAGTCTTCTCAGTGAAGTGAGGAGCAAGATGCTCTGCTTTTGGTATTGTGTGTCCTCAGAGGGAAGAACTAAAGCTGTGGCTGCCATTTTACTCAGCACTGTGAGTCTCTCTCCCCCAGCACCAACCAGCAACAGTTTGTGGCTCTCTCACCCCCCACCCCCACAAGCACCAGTAAAGCTGCTGCTCCCCAGGACTGACCAGCAACAGTCTATGGGTCTCTCATGCCACACAAACACCAGAGGATAGGGGAAAAGTTTCAGAAAGATGCAGATTTTTGTACCATCTATATCCATAATAAAAGTGAAAACCCGTATGTGTGTATGTGGCACGGCTGTCTGCTCACACAGACAGCCTCTGGCCTCCACAAACAGGCTATAGTTTCCAATGCTGTGGAGCCACCAAGTCACTCCCGTCCACTGACATTGCGGTTACAGCGAGCACCATGAACATGTATCCCAACCCCTGCCAATGTCCTCCCGAAACACTATGGCCCACCACCCAAGGAATGCTTATATTTGGGGATCATTTCATCCTAGATCGTGTATTTTCCTCCACCACAGGCAGGCATCCCAGGGTTCTCCATTGGTGTGGAATTTGCATGACCCCGCCCACTGCCCTTCCCTTTCAAATCTGTCTGCATAACAAACAGAGCAGAACTGAGCAGCAACTAAATTTACTGGAGGAGTTTGTGGGATTGACTCCACATGGTGGAAGTTGTTGTTCACCCTGCATCAAGTCAGAGCACTGTGATTCCTACTGGGGAATTTAGAGGAGTTATCGTTCACCTACACCCAGAATGCTATGAACCCAAACAATGATGAGTTTGGGCCAAACTTGCCATGCATACCTGATATGCTCAGATTTGAATACTGGTCGGTTTGGAGGGGAATTGGCCTGGACATATGGGAGTAGTAGGTACTGGGATTTATAGTTCACCTGCAATTGAACCCCACCAATGATGGACCAGGAGCACACTTGGCACACAGAGCCCCCATAACTAATAGAACATATTGGACAAGTTTGGGGAAGAGGGACTTATAGTTCACCTGCATCCAGAGAAACAGTGACCCCCACTGACAATGGACTAGGACCACACTTTGCACATAGAAGCCTTATGACCAACTGAACATACTGCAGGGGTTTGTGGGAATGGGACTTGATTTTGGGAGTTGTAGTTCACCTATATCCAAAGACTACAGAACCCAGCCAATGATGGATCTTGACCACACTTGGCACACAGACTCAACATAGCCTGCTGTGGATACTGACAGATGTTTCGAGACAATTGCCCCGGAAATCTGGGAGTTGTAGTACTTCATCCCCATCCACAGAGCACTGCATCCAGGAGATGACCAGTCAACGACTGATCTAGACCACACTTGGTACACAGACCCAAAACTTTGAATACTGGCAGGGTTTGGGGAGGATTGACCAACGATTCTGGGAATTGTAGTTCACCCACTCCAAATTGAAAATACATAACATCCAAAGACAAATGATGCCCTTTTCAAATAACCCAGGCACTGCTGGGTCCCCAAGCTAGTACTTGATAAAAATAAGATATCCCCTGAAAATAAGCCATAGTGTGTCTTCTTGAGGAAAAATAGTGTAAGACTGTCTTATTTTCAGGGGAAAAGGTAGACATTTTGTCATTACCATGGTTTCAGAATTTCTCAGTGTTAGAAATTATTCATTTTTATAAGTCTTAAGTGTGTATTTTTCTCACTGTATAACCTTATCCATTTTAATCATTTATTTCCTTTAAGTAAATTCTGTTATTTGATTTTATCTTGCTATGATCCAAGACCTAATGCAAGAAATTTTTTCTTAATGTTACATTACATCTCTCTGTGGAAAATAATTCTGAAGAACTTCTTGGTTGGGCCTGTCCATTGCATTATAGTCATTTTGTTGTAAGCATGGAGTCAAGTATTTTCAGAGAGTGGAAGAGGTTGTGGGTGTATTTGTTGTGACTGTGATGTTTTGAAACATAAAGCATTGGATACGAACATAACTGTTTCACAGTCTACTAATACATTATATCAATTTTGTTACATTCTGCTATCATTACATCTCTTGTTTTCCTAGTTGAAAGAAGAAGAAGGTACAACATTAATTACCGGATCAAGGAGCTTGGCACACTTATCCCAAAGTCTAATGATCCGTGAGTTCAGCTGTCACTTCTGTCATTGTTTCTACATCTTAAATGCAAAGAATGGAGCAAAGAGTAAAATAGAGTTGTTAAATGTCAAAGTTAACCTGGATAGTTAGGTTTCATACCATTTTTCTCCTGCCAGGCATTGGGAAATTATTGTCTGTGGGTTTGTGTCTTTTGAAAACTCTATTGGTAATCTATCCCCAATCTACTGGATAAAACAGTCTAAACATTGTAGCTGAAAGGTGGAGAATTTACTACATTGCTAATGCCATTTAGAGCTGTATCCACTTTACCTAATTCCAGCATTGCTCAGTACTGCCTGACCAGTAAACGTATCATGGAACAAGGACCTTTGGCAAACATCAGAACAACTAGGCGACTTTATAGGTCTACTTTTGTATAAGGCAGTAGTTCTCAACCTGGGGTTGCCAGATGTTTTTGGCCTACAACTCTCAGAAATCCCAGCCAGTTAACCAGCTGTTAGGATTTATGGGAGTTGAAGGCCAAAAACATCTAGGGACTCCAGGTTGAGAACCACTGTTATAAGGTAACTAGCACTTATTGGTTATAAGCTAAGAATAATGCTGGGTCGTGATTACAGAAGACTGAAGGCCACATTTTAGATTATTTTATCTTCTACTCAGAAAATGCTGCTGCCTGTGCAGAAAATTCTGTTTTCTGTACAAAAAGTCCATGTGCAACTTTTTTACAGGGTAAACCCCAAACTCAAAGTTCCTCATCAGTCCGTAACACTTATCATCACTTGAGAAATACATTTTTGACCTTTTCCAAATATTTATGACTATTTTTCTATACGTAAGCACTTATAAAAACATCATATATAATCATGCAACTTTGTATTGAATTTTATTAGTTTACTTATGAATATGAAGCAACCTCTTCCTCAGTTAATACAAAAACAAGAATTAACTTTTGATTTTACATTTCTCCAAATTGTTTGATGCGACATTAAAAGAAATACTGATAGCAAATTATGGAAATTATGAAAAATTACATTAAAAAAGGCATATATTAACGGAAACTGCCTACAAGTAATGTGTATATTGGGGAAATGCACAAAAAGGTCTATGTGTTTGTATGTAGAAATAAGTAGATGTAATTGCAAATAGATTTACAGGCAGGCTTTTAAAAAAATTACAAACAAATGTGGAAACAAGATGGAAGAAACATAATCTAGATAAAGGGGTTGGGGTGAAAACAGTCAGAAAGTGAAATGGGCACTTTTATCCACTTCTACCAGGCAAATCTTCTGAGGTACCAATACAATTAAACCTGAGTGAATGATACGTTTGTATCTCTTGCAATAGGACTGGGAAATAGGGTTGTAAATAGTGTGGCTTAAATGCCTAAAGTAGCTTTCACATCAACTACTTAGTTTATTATTTACTGCCTCTGCTTTCATCTGCAGATTTCTAAAGCTGCTTAACTGAGCCTAAATGATTGTGATGCCCATGTGGTTACACACACAAACATTATGCCTTTCATTTCCTCCTCTGTACAATCCTGCATGATATGTTGAATGTAATGTCTGTTGACACTTAAGCCTTTTCTCCCCTCCAAGCTGAGAAACATTTGATTAAATTATGGATTTTGATAACAATATAAAGCTGTGTGAGGCTAACATAAGTACAAGCTTGGTTTGACAAGCTATTTTGAACGAACTCACCAGTGACAAACTTAATACAATTATAGGCCTTACTAAGGATCCCTCCCCCAAACCTTGCCTTTCTATCAGCCTAAGATGAGCAAAATGGCAGAGTTTTAGTGATGTTGTTTTGTGCCTTCAAGTCATTTTAGACTTATGCAGACCTTAAGTAACCCTATCACAATGGTGTCTTGACAACATTTATTCAGAGGGCCTTTGCCTTCCTCTGAACCGTTAGTGGTACAGTGATATATTAATGCATAGTGTGGTGCAATGATTTGAGTGTTGTACTGCAACTCTAGAGTCCAGAGTTTGGCCATGGAAACTCACTGTATGACTGTATTTACTCGAATCTAGCATGCCATTGAATGTAATGCACACCTCTATTTTCAAAACCCTGAAACCAAAAAGGTATCTGCTGGCAAATGTAATGTGCAGCTACAAAAAATGCAGTCTGAAATTTAGCCAAAAACACACAACAGTAACAGCTGCGTTGGCCATTCAGCAGAACAAAAGAAAACCACAATTCACCAAAGATAGTAAAAATAAGAGAAGTGATATTGTTGTAGTCACAGGTTTACATTTTGTTTTACATTTTATTTCTGTTCTGTTGTTCAGCTGATTAATTTTATATAAGCAGAGCCATCTCCCACCTTTTGGGTCATGTTGGGCCTTTTTGTGTGTGTGTCAGGAGCAACCTGAGTTGCTTCTGGTGTGAGAGAATTGGCTGTCTGCAAGGACGTTGCCCAGGGGATGCCCAGATGTTTTGATGTTTTTACCATCCTTGTGGGAGGCTTTTCTCATGTCCCCGCATAGAGCTGGAGCTGATAGAGGGAGCTCATCCGTGCTCTCCCCGGGTGGGATTCGAACCTGGCAGCCTTCAGGTCAGCAACCCAACCTTCAAGTCACAAGGCTTTAATCTCTCCGCCACCGGGGGCTCCTGAGACCAAGGGAAGAAAAAATTAACCCCTTTAGCAGCAATAAACCAATTCATTTTTGTATCCAGAATGCCCCTGTGCTTTTAAAAAGCCACAGGCTCCTTTCTTAGGGCTCATCTACATGGATACAGAAATTCAGATTGGCCCCAGATTCTGTGAAGCTATTCAGATGCTCTGGCCATGAGCCATGGGAGTGGAGCCCAGACCAATCAGTTGGACAGAACACAGTTCAACCTCTTAGGGATGTCACCTTACCTGCACGATCATGCCTGTCAGAGATCTCCAGAGAATCCCTGGCCATTGATGGCACCTTTGACATCAGTGAAAGCACCTATGTGACCAAGAAGAAGGGACTGCCCCCAACTTTTTCCCCAGTCACACACAATGGCTGGGAGCACTCCAGAGATATGTGGCCAGTTTCTGCAGCATGAGAAATGATATGGCCCCAAACTAGCAGCTGCAATGAATCACTGCAATGAATCACTCTGACCAGGAGGTCATGAGTTCGAGGCCCGCTCGGAGCCTATGTTTGTCTTGTCTTTGTTCTATGTTAAAAGGCATTGAATGTTTGCCTATATGTGTAATGTGATCCGCCCTGAGTCCCCTTCGGGGTGAGAAGGGCGGAATATAAATACTGAAAATAAATAATAAATAAATTTTGCCTGCATTACATAATGTCAGGCTGTGTGGAGAGCTGGCCAGTTTAAATTAGAAATGGTCCATTAGTCCACTCTAAACCCAGCTTGCAAGACTGGTCTGAACTTTCACCAAAACTCCCAGAGCATTCAACAGCTTTTTGCAATGAAGGGTAAAACTGGATTAACTGGTTTCATCCTCAGTTACAAATGGGAGGTCCCTGGATGTCGTCTGGACATCCATGAGCAACCTCTGGATATAAATAATAATAATAATAATAATAATAATAATAATAATAATAATAATAATAATAATAAAATACTTTATTTTTATACCCTGTCTTCATCTCCCCGAAGGGACTCAGGGTGGCTTACATGGGGCCAAGCATGGATAAGACAGCAAACTAAAATAAAATAACATTAGAACATACAGACACAAAAATTAAAATTAACATTCGAAACATAATAAAAATATAAAATGATAGTCATAATAAAAACATGGATTTGGTTGCATTATAAATGCATACTGTATATACTCGAGTATTAATTTAGTTTTTCAGCCCCTTTTTAGGGCTGAAAAAGCTCCCCTCGGCTTATACTCGAGTGAGGATTCTGGCTGGCTTATGTTCGGGTCGGCTTATACTCAAGTATATCAGACTTAGACAGTCTTATCTTATTAAAGTCTTATTATTATTATTATTATTATTATTATTATTCATAAATTACAATTTTATGTGAACATTCAAAAACATTTAACCTATTGATGTCTCAAATAATGTAATTTTATTAGTATCTATATTTATTTTTATTTTTGAAATTTGCCAGTAGCTGCTGCATTTCCCACCCTCGTCTTATACTTGAGTCAATAGGTTTTCCCAATTTTGTGATAAAATTAGGTGCCTCGGCTTATATTCAGGTTGGCTTATACTCGAGTATATACGGTATTTTATAGTATGATATGGAAGGCTTGTACACTATGTATTGAATGACTGACTGACTGAATGAATGAATGAATGATACTTTATTTCTATTCTGCCCTATCTCCCCAGTGGGGACTCAGGGCTGCTTACAACATATAGAGAGGAAAACATTCAATGTCGTATAAAAATACAAAATAACATAAACCAAAAGACAATCAAACAATTAAACACAGACCAACAAATTCACATTGTCAGTGGTGAGAACCAAAATTAGGTGAGAGGTTTTAGTTAAGTATGCATAAAAGCAATATCATTAGAAAATGAAGCAACAAGAATAGTATATTTGAAAGGATCTTCCAAAAATTTGGCTTAAATTCTCAGTAATGTATGTTTCCCACCTCATGAATACGGAAATATTTCACATAGATTTTCATCTTAGAGTTAATAATAAAAGCAATTTTCACTAAAAATATAAAAACTGTAATGGTAGAATCATGATATTGCATTTAGCTCTCCCACAAAAAAGTCACTTTATTACTTCCTTTTGACACTTATTTTCATTCTGGGATTAATTTTACTATATAAGGGCTTCTTAACTATTCTATTAAAATTTCCATTCAGAAGCAATAATATCTAAGAGTGAATAATGGTCATGTAAATCATTATTTCATATTAATGTAAAAGATTTTGTACGTTCTTATGAATTTTGCTGACATGCACAATTGTGAAAAGGTTATCTCTACTTTCTACAGTGATATGCGCTGGAACAAAGGAACTATTTTAAAAGCATCAGTGGAGTATATCAAGTGGTTACAAAAAGAACAACAAAGAGCCAGAGAATTAGAACATAGACAGAAGAAATTAGAACAGGCTAACAGGCGACTCTTGCTTCGAATTCAGGTTTGTATAATAATGCATCTATTCAAGGCAAGAATTTTTTATCCTCTCATGTACCTCTCCAGCTTCAAATTTCGTCTAGCATCATCTTTCCTCTTAGTCTAAATACTTCATCCCGAATAGTGTTACACAGCCACAAGCATTTCAGACTAAGATCCCTACTTTTAGAAGACTAGTTTTGCCAGCAATACTTTCTGTAACAAGAAAATAAGAATAACAGCATGATAACATATTGTCATTGTGTACATTTTCTACTTATATTAGTGAGAGAGGGGGAAAAGAACATAATTTGTTTGTTTAAAATATTTTTTAAGCACTCAAGACTCCAATATACTGCTTTATAATTTGAAAAATGTCCATGACATTGTGTTACCTTGGGGTATGGTGAGCCATATTAAATTAAGTCTCACATCATCTTCCTGTGGCTTTCTATTGCTGAGCACATGATTTACAACATATTTAATTGGCGAAGGTATCTGGCCGGCTTCTAGATAGCATTCTTGAATTTGGGTAGATAATTAGCAAGTAGAAATGCCAGCAGGATTTTCTCATCACTTCTAAGGACTTAATGCAAAGCACAATCCATCTAAATTTAAGAATTTTGGAGTGTTGCTTATTACAATGGAAGATATTAAGCATGTGCTTAACTCTCTCATTAAAATCAATGTGACTCCAAATGGCATAATTTTGGCTGACTCGTGTGCATAACCTATTTAAATGGGGAACCAAGCCCACAATGTTATACTTATTTACTTGGAATTAGCTTATTTTATGTAATCTAGCATAGGAGTGTGCTATAATTAGGTGCTTAGAAGTGGAAATCTATAAATGTCTACGCAGCCCATTGAATTCAATGAAATTTATTCTCTTGTAAATATGTATAGCATGATACTATATGCATGAAATATGATTGAGAGTGTTCAGTTTTGGGTTGATCACATACTAATGTATACACATGCCTATTATAAATAGCTTCAGTAGTTGCATGTCTACATCCTGCTTGTGATTAGTCTAACTAAAGTTTATGGAAACAAGTCGAGTTCATATACAAACGTTTGAAATTCATAAGCCATTGTTCGAACTAACATTTTGTTCAAGTTTTAACTGCAAGTCACTTCTGGTGTGAGAGAATTAGCTGTCTGCAAGGACGTTGCCCAGGGGATGCCTGGATGTCCCTACATGGGAAGCTGGAGCTGACAGATGGGAGCTCACCCAGCTCCCAGGATTCAAACTGCCAAGCTTTCAGGCAGCAGTCTGGCAGCACAAGTGTTTAACCCATTGCGCCACTGGGGGCTCCACTGAGTTTGATTTCCACAGAACTCAACATTATAGAGTAGTCAATTAAAATAGAATTGTATAATTTTCTTTTTGCACCTCAACTAGATGACCTAGAAACATTAAAAACAATAAAGCGTATTTTATCAATTATGTCTGAGGGCAATTAGTGTATTTTCTCTTTTTAAAAAAGTTACAAAACTCAGCCTCTAATATATATGTATACAGTAGAGTCTCACTTATCCAACATAAATGGGTTGGCAAAACGTTGGATAAGCAAATACGTTGGATAATAAGATTAAGGAGAAGCCTATTAAACATCAAATTAGGTTATGATTTTACAAATTAAGCACCAAAACATCATGTTATACAACAAATTTGACAGAAAAAGTAGTTCAATGTGCAGTAACGCTACGTAGTAATTGCTCTATTTACGAATTTAGCACCAAAATATCACGATGTATTGAAAACATTGACTACAAAAATGCGTTGGATAATCCAGAATGTTGGATAAGCGAATGTTGGATAAGTGAGACTCTACTGTATGTGTGTGTGTGTGTATATATAATAAAGTAGACTGCCAAAATAGATCTCAAAACTGTATCAGATGTAGAACTTTAAAGTAACTTTAATAAGTAATCGTTACAGATAAAATTCCAAAGCCTCCAAGTAGTTAAGGTATCGTGATTTTTAAACAAAAATGACTATGTGATACTAATTAATAATAATAAACTTTATTTATAGACTGCCCTATCTCCCCACAGGGACTCAGGACAGTTTCCAACATGTACGGCAAACATTCAATGCCAAAAATGGAAAACAATTCAGAACACATTACACCAGGACAAATCATATTGAAACAATATAGCAGCAACATAACTCAAAACTTAATAACAGACAAAATAACCGACAATAAGAACTTAAATGGGCAATGCCCATTTGCAAAAGCAACTGAAATAGTTACTTAAAAGAAAAAAAAAACCCAGAGCAATATACAGCAATAAATAGGGCTTGAACTATAGGCTATGTCATACCTATCACTCGAAGAAACCACATCTTTATAGCAACTTCAAAAGTTTAAATGTTACTCCTTATTGCACCTTGTTAAATTACAATTGTATTTGAAATTGTCACAAGTGATGCATTGTTTGTAACCCATTACTTCCACAGTCTTGGTTTTACTTCTGTCCTAGTCTTGTATGCTGTAGGACTAATCTTTGAGGGTGGTTTTTGAAATATTTTTCTCTCATACCACAGGAGCTAGAAATACAAGCCCGAGCCCATGGCCTGCCCATCATGACTTCTATCAGCACTGTAGACTTGACATCTCATGTCATGAAACAGCCAGCATTTCCAGAGGAGAATTCAGTTGACTACTCTCAACATCTTCCCGTGGCTCACGAGCTGCACTCTGACCTCGGTGACACTGTTGCAGCCTTTTCTGACCCACTCTCACACTTCACAGACTTGTCTTTTAGTGCAGCTTTGAAAGAACAAAGATTGGACAAAATATTGCTAGATGACACCATATCGCCTTTTGGGACAGATCCACTTCTATCTTCTGTATCTCCTGCTGTGTCGAAGGGGAGCAGCCGAAGGAGCAGCTTTAGTTCAGATGACGGTGATGATGTATAACACAGGAAAGACTCCATACTTACATTGTTGTTGTTGCCAATGTTGATTGTTGTTTGCTTTTACTTCCTTGGTGCTGGAATGGTGTTGCTGCTCAGTTCAAGTAAAGAAACAGTAAGCGATTGTCAATGGAACCAGTTCTGTAATGTGCACTTTAAAGTGGTGCGTACATCATAAGAAAATCAAAGCTGGAATGAAAAACTGAGCTTGGAGAAATTCCCTGCTTAGCAGGCTGAAATGGGATTTTTCATATAGGCTGTGAAATTGTGACTTAAAAGGTGGAGGGAATTTTTCAATTTATTACTTCATATTACCCCCGAAACAACGCCTTTTTAGTGTGCGGTGTTCTTCCGAAGTAGTGTTTTTTAAAATAACATTTTATAATTACCATTCCTGATGAGTTAGTTATATATGCATATAAAGCATTATTCCAGTGATACCAAGGGAATAAACCAGTCATCACCATCTTGGAAGAAGCACTGCTGTCCTGTTGCCATCTCCGAAAAAGGAAAGGCTCTTATTCATCTTACGCCTCTGCAAATAGCTTTCCTATTTTTACAGAAGTTCACTATTGGCTTACTTCAGTGTTGAAGGATGTATAAGTATATGTAGCTTCTTCAGTGTTGGGACATAGACAAATTATCCTCCTACCAAGTGTGGTGTTTGCCAGCAGGAATTTTGTGGAATTTCTGATCAAATTGCAGTGCCAAAAATCCTGTTTTTCAGTATAGGATTTTTTCCCCCTTTCATTGTGTTGTCGAAGGCTTTTATAGCTGGAATCACTGGGTTGCTGTGAGTTTTCAAACTATATGGCGATGTTCCAGAAGCATTCTCTCCTGACGTTCCACCCACATCTATAGCAGGCATCCTCAGAGGTTGTGAAGTCTGTTAGAAACTAGGCAATTGAGGTTTATGTATCTGTGGGATGTCCAAGGTGGGAGAAAGAACTCTTGTCTATTGGAAGCAAGTGTGAATGTTGCAGTTGGCCACCTTGATTAGCATTGAATGGCCTTTCAGCTTCAAAGCCTGGCTGCTTCCTGCCTGGGGGAATTCTTTGTTGGGAGATGTCAGATAGTGTTAGATATAAGGAAAACAAAGAGAGGTAGTTATAAGGATTAAAGAGATCAGAAGAAAGTATGCAATAATGAATCCCTGCAATTTCAAGGTTATGTGTTCTACAACTTTTAAGGGTGCAAAAAGCAGCGGGTCTAATGCTGAAGCCCTTCTTCTAATCATTGATGGTAGAAAAAATGGGATTATAAAACCCTTTCCTTCCAATGATGATAATTTCAGGGAAATAATATGTTAGAAATACAGCTTGTTAACTTTGCCATCTTATAATACTTCCCGAGTATTTTGAATGGTACAATATATGTCACCCTTGCTAAAACTTTGCAGTACTGACAATATACAAGCAGCAAGGATGAGGGACAATTCCAGTGTCTAAAAGAGAATCTTCCTTTTGATATTTTATTAATCTAGATTTACTATCTGAAAGGTGAAGCCAGTTGACCTTGGAATTGCAGCGGATTATTAGGGTAACTATATGCTTTATGGTGGTAATACACTTGTAATGGAGTTTCACAAAACATATAGATTGATGAAGTAATTGAGATTTAGCAGTAAGAGGGCATGGGTTACTCACATCATTTTTGTATCTAGTAAGGTTCTGGAGAGTATTGTGGGTTCCTGGAGTGAACAAATAGAATAATTGTACATCAAATACTATCATATGTCAGGGAAGGTGCTGGCACAAATTTTTTCCAACTTTGCTCAAAGAAAAGTTAAGTGAAAAGAACAGAGGAAAGAGTGTGTGCGACAGAGATTGAAATAGAGATATAAAGTTAGACCTAACTTTGCACGGAAATCTCTTGCACATTATTTTTAAACACCAGTGGACAAGTCCTTAATGGAGAGATAGAAATTAAATATGAACCAGCTACATGTTTTTCTCTTTCCATTTCTATGGAGGTGCTTGGTCATTACTTTGAACACTCTTGACTTTTTAAAGGAAAACTCAAATTTACTTGCTTTTCTGAAACAGACAGTACAGTGTTCATTCATCAATGTTTTGAATGCTCATTTGCATTTTTGTAAAGGACTTCCATTATGAAATGCTGGCAGGCTATTCTTCTGACTTTGGGATTATGTGGTAAGCATTTGGCAGGGCAGCTATCCAATGCAGGCGGAAAACCCTAATCATGTTTGGTCATACTCATGTTTGACACCAATCTCAAAAATAATTGCTGTGCAAATTGCGTTAAGTATCTGCATAGTGCCTTTGGCTACAGGATTTTGTTATTTCACTGACAATCAGCACCTCGCATGATCAAGCCCTGGGAGATCTCATATTGAGCTTTTTTATAGCAAGGAGATGGAGTTTTCCATCTTAGTTCATGGAACGTTTCCATGAATGGGAAAAGAAGGTAGACTGGATTAATATTTGAGTGTATGCTACAAGTGTCATTTATAGGAAATATGTCCAAAAGGCTTCCAATGCAGCTTTAATCAAGTCTTATAATAGGCATGTGCTCTTCATACGGCGAGGCCATAGGAACTTATCACTATAATATTCATTGGAGCAGGAAGGATAGATACCCTTCCCCCTTTTTCTCGAATAGTTCAGGACTCATCGTCTTTCTCCCATATACCTGAAGCAGTAAACTCATCATTATATAAAAAGAAGAGGAATTGAAATATTGCAATCTTGTTTAATTTATGAAATGAATATAGATGCTCCTTGGACACACACACAAAAAGACCCAAACCTTCAAGTATTTTATGGTCTGCAGTGTAGATATGAAATGCTTAAATAAATGAAAACACTGAAAAAGAAGAATGCTGTTGCTTTATAGCATAAAGGACTGAGACTAATTCAGTCACTTAATCTTAATAAGAACACTGTTATTATAATGCATTTGACTGTTACAGGGCTGTATATAAAACGGGGAATGTAAAATTATTGTAATTTAAAATTATGTTATGCCTTTTAGATCAGTGAAGACATTTACATTGCTGTTGTGAGGCTGTAGAGTCATTTTTATAGTAATTGCTATTTTTTCACTGTTAATACAATTGCTTGTTTTCTAAGTGACTGTATGCAACAAAGTATGCTTTATTACATATCCTTATGCGATCTTTTATTAAACCACTTTTAATATGGGCTCATATTTATGTTTATTATAACAGGAATACAATTATCCACTGTGAAGTAAAGTAAGTCTTTATATGGTTTGCATGAAGTTGTTTTATTCAAGCTGACACTGAACCGGCGAGACAATATAGTAACACCAGGTAAGCACATTTGACAGGATACACAGCAGAGACAACTCTGAACAACGGCTAGATGCTGAATCCATTATAAGGCTTCCTGATCCAGTAGTCTCCCATCATATATTTAATACCATCTCCCCCTTGCTGTTTATTTCTGCTGTAAAGGCTTTGATTTATGGCAAACGTTTTCAAAGTGTTCCAAAATTGCTAGGAGGCAGATGCTATCAGTTAATTCAAGAAGAAACTCTACAAAACTGTTTCAATGTACACGATTTTCCCCCAGACAATCTAGGATAAACAGAATATTGTACTTTAGGATGTAAAACATTTGAGAAAGTGGATAATTAGACAACACTTTGGCACTCAGAGAGATACCCATGTTTAATGAATTTAAGCAAGGATTTGCGCGTTAGTGTTTAAAGTTCCTAATCCTAAGTGATGCCTTTTTAGAGAATATGTTTACTTCCTTGTGTCTACGATGGAATGCTGAGCAGCAATTAAACAGGAATACAATTTAGCAATTTAGCTTTGTAGTCTCTCTGCATATTTTAAATGACTAAAATTTTAAGAAGACATCAGAGAGTTATACATCAGCTTTATTTGCTTTAGAATTATTTCATTATAACTCTTTTAATTATTGTGTTGCAAACAGTGGAGGTTAATTAGCACTTTTGCCGTTAATTTGGAGTCTGATGAACTAGAAAACAAAATTGGGCTCTGGCACGTGGCAACGCACTTGGGACTAGAATCTGCAAAGCGTTTTAGTGTGTTTGAAGGCAACGGATGATCATCACATAGGGGAACCGGGGCATTAAATGTTAAACAGCATGAAGCAATACAATCACAATGTACACATTAAGAAAACATTATTTGCTGCCTATCTGATTAGAAACAATGACATTAATAAAAAAAACCTGGCAGTCAGATCTGACGTCAGCAAAGTTTGTATTGACAGGCAATGCTGATTAGAGACAAACCTGGGAAGTTTAGGGGCTAATTAGTGTCATGGCTATGAATCTAATCAAGAATGCTCTAGTAGTGAAGTATGCCAACTGGTATTGGTTAACTCACTGATACCTATCAACTTAAATCTATATCAGTTTCATTAATTGGCAACTACACGACAAGTGTAGAATGCTCAGGATGGTGATGATTCTGATAAAATCCACCACATTGTGGTTAAGTATATGATTCATGTAATAAGAAAAAGGTGCCTGCAGGCTATTGTTCCCAGCATGGATTAAAATTTGCATATTGCTTCTCCTTATGTCAAAACATCTGGTGTCTGCAAATGCTAACATTTCGTTAAAAAGTTTCATGAGCTAGGAAAAGTGGACTGGAAATATTGCATGTGACTCATCCAAGCATTATAATTGAATAAGAGGCTAGGTTACAGAGAAAAAGAGTGCTGAAAAACAATTGTATAGCGAACATTAAGGATTCATGGGGAAGGCATATACAGTAGGAGATAGGGACATACTTCATATTGTACAAGAACTCGATTTTTCCTCCAGATTTCATTAAAAATGACAATTGCTCTTATTGAGGTCATATGTGACACTGGTGTGTCATTATTAAGATAATATAAAGATATTAATTTATGTCTGAAATTTAAGGAGAATTTTTTACCCAATGAGCATTATTAATTCAAGTACAGAATGTCCTGTAATGTTATTCTTAGCACCCACTGCAAATCTTCCTAAATTCACATCACACCTGTCCATATAGCTAGGGATGAATAAATTTCAGTAGCTGGAGAGGGATAATATGAATATCTCCTCTTATGTTATCAGTTACTGTGGCTCAGGGACTATACTGGATATTACAGATGGGGTAATGGTTGTGGGTCAATTTCTTCATAAGGCTCTCACTTAAAAATTGCCTTTTTTCTGAGGTTCTTAATGGTAAGAGTGGCAGAAGCTGACTCCAGGGAACTCTGTGAGTGAGCCATTGACCACTTCTTCTGTGACCACGTCCAAACTCTGTACAGATTAAGCTCATTTTCTTTAAAATATACATTTCAACAAAACTAAATATGCTATTACTGAGTGGCCGTACCTATGGCTTACTTAATATCATGCTTAGTCTAGTTCAAGATTTCCATATGTCACATGTAAGGGGAGACGACTGTACATATGTTACATTAAAATTCTCTCACGAAGCATACTCTCACTAGATGCACCTCAACTTGTGGATTATTTTTGAGTTTGTCATCAATAATTAAATGGGGATTTTGCAGTCTCCTATAGAAAATTGCAGATGACTCTGTATACTAGAAAATATAAAGAAAACTAAAAGGTTTGGGAAGCCACACATACATAATATATATGTACTGTACTTTTTTTTTGTTAAATGTGGTCAGAGCTAAGGTTTGGGGAGCTTAGAGATATTAATGTTTTTTCCACTTTCATGGGAATCCTATGCCCTAACATCCATGAATTTCGGGGGCTGACTGTACATAGACATGAGATCATATCAATGGTCTTCATGGATTTTCAGCAAACGTTTGGGATGATCAACACAAGTGCAAGCAGTTGGCCCAGTTTGTGCCAATACAACTGAAAATAAAACTTGTTTGTGATTACAGGGACAGAATCTACAGTGCATATATGCAGTATTTCCATAGGGTTTTTCATTAGGTTATCCCAGGCATGGGCAAACTTTAGCCCTCCACGTGTTTTGGACTTCTGCTCCTACAAATCCCAGACTGTTTACTGGCTGTCTGGGATTTGTGGGAGTTGAAGTCCAAAACACTTGGAAACCAAAGTTTGCCCATGTCTAGATTGTCCTAATTCTGAATGTGCATAGAGCCTGTATGAAGAATCCCACTAATCTCTGAGTGTGATGTACACTACTGTAATATTTGGTCCTAGGACCAAATACATGAGAAAGTGGAACTGCTGTGTCTTCACTTTTGTTGTTAATAGTTGCCATGGGAGAGGGCTGTACCTGAATTTTGTCAAGGCCATGATATGAAGGGAAAAAAATTAGGAATCTCACCCCACCCTTACTGGGTATCCATATACTATTGGGAGAAAGGAATTATAGTTTTGTCATTTACAGTTCTAACTTCTAGGCATAATGTCTGGTTTTATCAGAGCTTTTCTCAGAGCGGCCGCTGTTAGCTCCAGCTCCTGCCAACCTAGCAGTTCGGAAACATGCCAATGTGAGTAGATCAATAGGTACCGCTCTGGCGGGAAGGTAACGGCACTCCATGCAGTCATGCCAGCCACATGACCTTGGAGGTGTCTATGGACAATGCCGGCTCTTCGGCTTAGAAATGGAGATGAGCACCAACTCCCAGAGTCAGACATGACTGAACTTAACGTCAGGGGAAACCTTTACCTTTACTTATGTTGCTATGTAATGTTTGTGTTGTTTTTATGATTGGAAGCCGCCCTGAGTCCCATCCGGGAGATAGGGCGGTATATAAATAAATTATTATTGTTGTTGTTGTTGTTATTATTATTATTATTATTGACACAACGACGTTGTATGACACAGCAAACAAGATAGATATGCTGGATTTCGTTTCACAAAATCACAAGTCGAACACTTCCCAAGTGTATAGGACTGTGTGATGTATTTTCGGATGATGCGTGCAGATCCCAGTAAGGTGGCCTTTTGCAGTTGGCAGATCGTAATTTTGTCAATGTCTATTGTTTCCAAATGCTGGCTGAGATCTTTTGGCACGGCACCCAGTGTGCCCATCACCACCGGGACCACCTGCACTGGTTTCTGCCAGAGTCTTTGAAGTTCAATCTTGAGGTCCTGATAGCGGCTGAGTTTTTCCTGTTGTTTTTCTTCAATGCGACTGTTACCTGGGATGGCAACATCAATTATCCAAACCTTGTTCTTTTCCACAACTGTGATGTCTGGTGTGTTGTGTTCCAGAACTTTGTCAGTCTGGATTCGGAAGTCCCACAGTATCTTTGCGTGTTCATTTTCCACAACCTTTGCAGGTTTGTAATCCCACCAGTTCTTAACTGCAGGGAGGTGGTACTTGAGGCATAGGTTCCAATGAATCATTTGGGCCACATAGTTGTGCCTCTGTTTGTAGTCTGTCTGTGCAATTTTCTTACAGCAGCTGAGGATATGATCAATGGTTTCATCGGTTTCCTTGCACAGTCTGCACTTTGGGTCATCAGCTGATTTTTCGATCTTGGCCTTGATTGCATTTGTTTTGATGGCTTGCTCCTGGGCTGCAAGGATCAGGCCTTCTGTCTCCTTCTTCAGGGTCCCATTCGTGAGCCAGAGCCAGGTCTTCTCTTTATCAGCTTTTCCTTCAATTTTGTCAAGGAACTTTCCATGCAGTATTTTGTTGTGCCAGCTGTCAGCTCTAGTTTGTAGTGCGGTTTTCTTGTACTGGTTTTTTGTCTGCTGTGCTTTGAGGAGTTTCTGATTTTTGACTTCAATCAAAGCAGGTTCTTCACTTTGTTTTACATATTCTGCCAGGGCATGTTCTTCTTCTTTGACTGCTTGTTTTACTTGCAAGAGTCCTCTGCCCCCTGATCTTCTAGGCAGATACAGCCGGTCAACATCACTGTGAGGGTGCAGTGAATGATGAATGGTCATGAGTTTTCTTGTTTTTCTGTCCAAATTGTCCAGTTCCGCCTGTCTCCAATTTATAATGCCAGCAGTATATCTTATGACAGGTATGGCCCAGGTGTTTATGGCCTTGATGGTGTTGCCTCCATTGAGCTTGCTTTTGAGAATTTTTCTGACCCTTTGTGTGTATTCTTTACTGACCACAGTCTTCACATGTTCATGCTTGATGTTGTCAGCTGTAATATGCCCAGATATTTATAGGCCTCTGGCTGGTGACACCTTATTGTTTGGCCATTGGGCATATTGATGCCCTCACTTTCAATTATTTTTCCCTTCTTCAATGCCACTGTCGAACATTTGTCCAAACCATGTTGATATCAGTGCTAAAAATTCGGACAGTGTTGGTCAGAGATTGGATTTCAGTTTCCGTTTTCCCATATAGCTTCAGGTCATCCATGTACATCAAATGTGAAATTTTGTGAGAATTCTTAGATGTTTGGTAGCCGAGATTCGTTTTTTGTAAGATTGTTGACAGAGGGATCATCAACAATCTTACAAAAAAACAAAAAAACCCCCAATTATTATTATTATTATTATTTGTTAATATTTTAAAATTATTTTACACCTTCTTCATCTACCATCTCAAATCATGACTCTCTTCAGGATTCATCCATTATTTAAGAGTGTTTGCTCATCCTCACAAAAGCAGCACCTTAATAAGATGTTTGGTGGAATCTGTCAGACTTAGGAGGCCACAGCAGAAGGTGCTGGCCTGGGAAGAGTTGAATACTCAAGTCTTTCTGCCCCTGCATGTTCCATAAATCATCTCTTTCCTATTTCACTTCCTATGATTTGGATGCTGACTAAGACTCAAACTGTTTTAGTCACCACAACTCTATCCCATGCAACATAATCTCAAGTTTTGCTGGTTTCCTGCCTAGGAATACTGCTGTGATGTATAGCATTGGCATTTTTGAACTCTTATCACAAAATAAGAGGACAGGCAACAAACATATTGTATAAAGGGGCCATTATTTGACATGTTTATTTATTTATTTCACTGCAGAAAAAAGGGATGTTAAATTCACCTGATGGGTATAGTCAAGGGAGAGGTGACACTTCACTTAATGCCTCCACAAACCACCTTGGACCAGCACCTCAACCCTGAGGTCAATCAATTTTGTTTGCTTGCCCCAGCTAGTCTTAAGTGGAATGCAATCCCGGGGTGCTCCTTCCCAAACCACAGGGTATATTACCAAGTGAGAATCCCCTATTCTAGCTTCGGGAGGGAGGAGGCTTTCCTAGCCTCCCAAGCTAGAGTGACCATTCTAGAAACTCATCCACGCAGGTTGAAAAAGAAGGACATTGTGGGGGCAGACCCTATTTTTAGGTTCTTCCACCCCTTGTCACAGATGGGGGTGGGAGGGACTTGTCATATGCCAATCCCACCAAAGTACTGTCTGGGCCTTCAAAAGCCTCCCTTCAAAAATGGTGTTAAAAAAGATGGGATGAGAATAAGATAAACAGAATGACCCCCACCCTCATACATATAAACACATGTATATATTTTGTCCTCATTTTGGACACTACCTTTTGATCCCAAGAAACAAGAATTTTATGAACTACAAAAAAATCTCAATAAGACTTGGGTTATTGATTATTTCTGCTTTTTAGTTTTACTATTTCATTGTCTGGAGGATGTTTCATATCATTTGGTTATTTTGTTACTGCTATTTTATTATATCATTGTTTTGTCAAAATTATTTAATGTTCTTCTTATTCCGGTTCCTCTGGCTAATGAAAATTCAGAATGTGGTTTCAAGATTTTTGACTAGGAATAGTTAGTGGAACCTACGCTTAACCATTTTAGTGGTTACAAATTACATAAGTCAAATTGTTAAAATATTAAAATATGCTAAGTATTGAATATGGAGAAAAATATAGAGATGTAAAGGAAGTTTAAATTATACTTCAATTTTTTAATTTTGAAGGTACAACTTGGAAAAATTGCATTGGATGATGACTTAACTTGTAGTACTATTTATACTCTGTATTTCACTACTTATTTGTGTTGATGAGTCAGGGGCTCATCATTATGAGACCATACATATTTTGGAAGTTGAAACATAGCCCTTTAGTTTAACACTTTTGCAGGAATCTGGTGTAACATACTAGGCATGTGCAACAGAATTGGAGGAGTCAGAAATGATAAGAAAATAGGATGTTTTGTAACTTGGAAGCCATATCCAAAGTGTTTGTGTGACGCAAACCACATATTTTAGAATCAAAACTTACCCCATACTTTTTCATTTTAGTTTTGTAAATCTCGAAAAGCTCCCAAAGTCAGTTTCATATTCAGTGCAAGGAAGCAAAGGCATTAAGCCAAAAAGGCTGCCTGTCTGCCTGCCTTGCAATTTCTTTCCCTGGAATTAGTGGAATGGAATTCCCATTTTGGGAAGGGGAGGAGCCCTATGCCAAAAGGCCCTGCCATAAACTACATTTCCCAGACTGCATCAGCATCAGAAAGCAACAATCAGGATAACGGAGAGAGAGATCTGTCTCTCCCTAAAACTTTGAAAATTTGCCAAAATTCAGTGAATAAGTGAAACGGTCTGAAATTTGGTGAGCTAACAGTGGTAAATATGTTCTACCATTGTAGCAAGTTTCACACTAATAGATTTTAAAATGAGAGAGAGAGGAGCCCCTGAAGGTTCCCCAATTATAGTCATTTAATTATGCATATGCACAATTACTGTAATGAAATAGTAACGAAATTTCATTAGTCACATTATAGTAATAAAATTTTCACTAAATATACTTTAGAAACACTTTAGAAATGAAGTCCCAGCAGCCCCCCACCCAGTTTTTAAATGACATTTGAACCATTTTTTATGGATAACACATCCCTATAACGTACCGTTTATGCTAAAAACCGAAGTACACTAAAAAGACACCCATGCCCATAGAGAAAACCACAAAACTATCATGCAACACTAAATTTCTTATGTAAGCATCATTTAAAAATAAATAAACATGTAGGTATCTAAAAAATTGTCACAAAAGTGTTGTGACTCAGCCTTTGCCTTTGTGTGACTCTGATGTGCCTTTGTGTGACTCTGATGAGGATTCTGGGTTATATGTGCATAATGATGGGATTCAGGATGAATTTGAAGATGATTCTGATGTTGGGAATTATAGGAGCGTTCCGGCTTTGGGAAATGAAGAGCAGGGAGTTGTTCCCATGGGAGTAAATCATGATGAGGAATTTCAGGTGCAGGAAGCAGAAAGGGAGGATAGCACTTTGCCTCCGCCTGATATCAGTAACGATCTCAGTGGCCTTGACTCTGAGAATCTCGATCGGGCTACAAGACTGGAATTTAGGGGGTTGCAGAGAAATCTTCACATAGCTAATAAACGAGAAGTCAAAGGGCAAAGAAATGCCTTTATGTCATGCTTTTAAAACAGTCTGCTCATAGAGAGATCTCTGTCAATGCAACTCTATTGCTTGATCTAGAAGCAAGTCTGCTTTCCTGTGCCAAGTCTGCTTTCCTGTAATATCTCGTGGATATATTCTGTTTGCTGGGACTTTTGGTTTCTATGAAAAGGACCTTGTTTTATGCTCTATGTTTCTATAGACTTATTGCTTAGAGACTCGGTTTTGTACCTAGCTTTTGGAACTGAACTTTTATCCTTTTATGAACTATCTTTTGCCTATTTTCTAAATAAACTACAAAAGACTACTTCCTGTGTGTTGCTTGGTGTCTTTAGCAAGGTGAAGCTAACCTGAGGTGTGACAAAAAGTAGCAAAAATTGATGTTTTATTACTTTGTAATAGTAGCTCTTTAACTTAAGCAAACTAAATACAGGTTAAACATTGCTTATCCAGTATCCAAAATACTCTAAAATTGTCCCCATGGGTGATTAAAATAGTGACATCTTTCCTTTTTGATGGTGTGCAAACTTTGTTTTATGCATAAAATAATTCCAAACATTTATACAAATCGCATATTTGTATATGATCTCATATTTAGACTTGGATTTTCTCTCCAGAATATCTCATTATGAATCAAATACAGGTAAACATTTCTCCGCCAAATCCAAAACACTTTTGGTCTCAAGTGTTTTGGGAAAAAAATGCTAATTCCGTTGTCTCTATGTGGGTAAAAACAATATAACAGCTGCCTTTTATTATATTCTCTGTGCACCACTGGACATTTTTTTCTTTCACAGGTTTTCTTGCCTTGCTTTTATTGTCTTCCTTTGATAAATGAAACAAAATGTATACAGAAGGAAATGCATCAACCTATAAATATTCGGATTAGGAAACAGAAAATCATTTCAATGGCTCTTTGACACCCTTTGCATTTAATATTTACCTGTGGGCATGTGTGAAATACTTCTGTTAAAATGGCAGCTACTTATAATTTACAGAATGACGCTAATGCGGGCAGTCCATCCCAAACTGACAAACCCCAGATATTCTCTTAATTTTACTCCAAGGAATTTTATACTGACTCTGTTAAAGCCAAGGTTATTTGCCTTGGGGATGCCTAATAGAAGGATTATTATAGCAGTGTCCACAAATAGGTATCTTGAGAGATCCGGGGCCATGGTGCTTCATTGACAGTTAATAGATTGCACTATTGCTGTATCCCAGTGATCTTTGAGGTCAAGGGTCACACCTCTCCCTTAATATTTAAATAAAGATACTTGACTAGAGCAGAAAACAGCTTATTGCCAGTTATGGCTGCTGCTCAATTTACAAGAACCTTTACAAAGTCATGCTAATTCCGGGCCTCCTTAGAATGCACGATAACCTTTCATAAATCCATCTTTTCCAGATGTCCTTGGAATGACAGTTATAAAACTACAAATGATTTGTAATGCAAAATGGGACTGGCAGACTTGAAGATTACTTTGCAGCCTCCTGAAATGACTGAAGACTATAGCTAACAAAAGGTTTAAAATGCATCAATAAGTATCTGCCAAAACAGTTCATGAGTATCTTAAATATGTTTAATAACTGCTGTTGTGGGAAGGGGCATGAAGAAAAAAGTGGGAGATTGGAAGTAGTTTTCTGCACTATAATAAGCAGTATCAATATCCTGGGGCAGAACCAGAAGCTCTCCTGCTGAACATTTAGAGATGTTAACTTGTGTTGGAGAAGTTCTTTGTAAATATTTTAAGACAGATTACATGCTTAATATTTATATTTTAGATGCCGTTAATAAAGTTTTTTTAAAAAAAGATTACCTCTTTGGATATAGTTTTCTATTTCAGATACTGATTGAGTCTGAAATACTTGACGCCAGATTTTTTTTGTCAGATTTTGGATTATTTTAAAAATTTAAATACTTGGATTTGTGTGTGTGTGTGTATAGGTAAAGGTAAGGGTAAAGGTTTTCCTCTGACATTAAGTCTAGTCGTGTCCAACTCTGGGGGTTGGTTCAAATATCTTTTTCTAACCCGAAGAGCCGGGGTTGCCCCTAGATGCCTCCATAGTAATGTGGCAGGCATAACTGCATGGAGCGCCGGAGCAGTACCTATTGCTCTACTCATATTTGCATGTTTTCAAACTGCTAGGTTGGCAAAAGCTGGGACTAACAGTGGGAACTCACCCTGCTCTCTGGATTCGAACCATCAACCTTTTGGTCAGTAAGTTCAGCAGCTCAGCAGTTTAATCTGCTGCACCTCCTAGGGCTCCTTTTATATACATATTATATATATAATATATGTGTGTGTGTGTGTGTGTGTGTGTGTGTGTGTGTGTGTGTAGAGAGGGGGGGGTTAAACACAAATATAGCACCCACCAAGTATTTTCCTTAAGGAATCTTAATGGGGAAAAGAAAATAAGAAAATCATAGAATTGGAAGAGATCCCAAGGCCCATCCAATCTAAACCTCTGCTTTGAAGAAAAATATGATCAAATCATTCAGCCTCTTTCCAGCCTCTGCTTAAAATCCTCCAGAGAAGGAGACTCCAACATAGTTAAATAGCTTTTGCCATCAAGAATTTCTTCCTAATGTTTAGGTGGAATCTCTTTTTCTGAAATTTAAATCCATTGTTCCATGTCCTAGAGCAGTAGAAAAAAATCTCGCCACCCTCCTCAATGTGATATCCTTCCAAATATTTGAACATGGCTACCTTGTCCCATCTCAGCCTTCTTTTTTCTATGCTAAACATACCAGCTCCCTAAGACGCTAATTATAGCCTGGCTTCCAAAATCATTTGATCTTTTTGGTCTCCTTTCTCTGGACATGTTCTAGCTTGTCAGTATCCTTCTTGAATTGTCATGCTCAGGACATAGTATTATGCAGTGCTCTGTAAACAGCAGATGTCTGAGACGCTTTCCCAGCTTTCACACTTTCTGCCCATTTACCAAAGTCATCTATGTACCCACCGCCAAGACACTACATTTGGAAGGCCATCATTCTCGGACAATGAGGGGTCACCTTACGAACCAAAATAGCTGGGAAGTCTATTTATTTGGACTGCATATAGGTGGTAGCCAATGGGGTTGCTCTGTGCTTGCCCTTGCAGCCATTTCTAGGATTCCTACCCCACCATTTGCTAATACTGGCCAGGTAGAAGGCAAGTAAGGAAGCATCTGGAGTGTCTTTAAAGTCTTGTGCAAATGGAGTCCGCCTCCTCTTCTCTGTTTTTCATCCTTGAGGAAAACCCCAGTGGGGAATGGCATGTGACTAGCCCCCTTTCCCCAGTGGAAGTCATGGTAACTGACAGAAAAAAGTTTATGTTTTTCGAATATTTTTGGATTTCTGGATAAGGGAGACTCAACGTATACATCAAAATTATCTTCTTCTGGAGCTTGTCTTACTTTTGGGCTGAGCAAAGCAAGCATTTAAAGCAGCAGATACTGGTTGGAAGCAATGACATATCCCTGAACTGTTTCCCCTGAACTTTGTTCTCCTGTTCACGTGGCATACACCAAGCAGTCATACACTACCTAAATAAGGTAATCAAACTATTACTTTATTTCCTGCCCATATTACCTGTGCTGATTTCCCAAATGGGTCTGCTTCCTCAGTGAAACCATTTCTTAAACTGTCAGCATATTTAAAGAGGAGAAAATGTGATTCTGGGAAGACAGGGCAGCCTACAAATAAAGTTATTGTTATTATTGTTGTTATTATTGTTGTTATTGTTATTATTGTTGTTATTTTGTCATCTGTCTCTGGCAACAGAATATAATGGACTCACTTTCTTACCTCAGACAAGTAGGCAGTGAGCTAGACTTCTTTTATTTGAGTGCTGAACTTCATCCATTCACGAGTGGCATGGGACGAACTGTTGCTTTACAACAGGGCAGCTACTTTATACAGTAGAGTCTCATTTATCCAAGCTAAACGGGCCGGCAGAACCTTGGATAAGCGAATATCTTGGATAATAAGGAGAGATTAAGGAAAAGCCTATTAAACATCAAATTAGGTTATGATTAAGCACCAAAACATCATGTTATACAACAAATTTGATAGAAATTCAATACGCAGTCATGTTATGTTGTAATTAATATTTACAAATTTAGCACCAAAATGTCATGATATATTGAAAACATTGACTGCAAAAATGGCTTGGATAATCCAGAAACTTGGATAAGCGAGGCTTGGATAAGTGAGACTCTACAGTATATAAAATAGCCAAGGCTCAAGTCACCATATCAGCTTATTTAAAGAATCTGAGGTAAAAACAAACCAGAAAGGAAAGAACACACAAAATAAATACAGCAATAGACCAATAATGGACTAAATAGAGCAATGGGCCAATATGAGACCGTTTCATATATTCGCTATGGTAAAGCTGAAACTATCTGACAGGTAACTACATATAAAATGTGAAATGTATAAGTAATTTAAAATGTTAGTATGTGAGATATCTCTGTGTCTTATAACTTTCTAATAAGAATAACCCTTTAAACATTCTTGATTGAGTCTGGAAGGAAAATGCCTTTAGTTTGGATGCAGTCAATAGGGTTCTGTCTCTCCCCATCATGAGAATTACGTGCATCTGACATATTATATTAAGGCTTTGGGATGGAAACAGAAAGGACCATCCTTTGTTGTACACTTTTGTCCATCCATTGATAATTGTAGGAAATGATCTTCTTAACACCACATGAAAAGGTATTTTCAATTGTGATATCCAAGATATGGCATTCAGCATGAGGATATTAATCTAGTCCCTAGTTTATCATTATTCTATCCTCTTTTAAAATCATCCAGGCAATGGTGACTACTAGTGTCAATTCATAGAGAATCCTTTTTTGGCTTTAAAATGAATGTTATAGGAGATATCCAAGGTGCTGAAGTTATTTTTTTAGGTGGAGTTCAAGACTTTGGGCAGCTCTTTTCAATGGATTAAACCCTACAAGGTATTCAGCAAACCACTTTTTAAAAAGTTTGCATGCACCCTTGTTTATCCTCTCCATCCTTTTGAATCTACCTTTTCTTAGCCCGCTGTGGATTTCACTATTTTTGTTATGTACGTGACATTTTGCATAACAAAAATAGAAACCATTATTTGAAATGCTGTGCTCATTCCCCCTGACTGTTCCTTTTATACTTCTACTGACTAACATGTTGAAGGTCAGGGTAAAATCTGAAAATACCAGTTTGGGATTTTTTTTAAAAAAGGATATCATTATGTCTCCTACATTGGATTTTTAAAATGGAAATGTCGAGTAAACTTCCACTATGACAAATGTGGCATTCTGATACAAACTTTTAATAGGACTTCTTTCTGAATAGACATAGTGAGCATTGCATTGTCAATAAGTCTGTTCTATCTTCCATGTTAGGAGGGTGGGGTGGTCCCAGTTTCTAGATTTTGAGATCTTTTGAGGCACACGATCAATTAATTCACTTACGGCTTAGGTATTGGGAAACAAGTAATAATTCCCGAGGCAGATTTTAAAGGGTTCCACGGATCTATTGTTTCAGTGTATTTATCTGGGTAAGAGTAAGAACTCACTGGATTGAATTAACTTCATCAGTCCCTCCCCAACATTTCTCTTTTGGCTGTTTTCCTTTGAGTAGAGTTCAGATTCTGACTTAGGAAGCTACATCAGAAGATGTGAACAGATAAGATGCCTATGGAGAAAAATGGGGTTTCCTTTACAACTGGAGTGGGCAAACTGCAGCCTTAGATTGAAGATCTTAAATAAATAAATAAAATACAGAAAAGCTGAAAAGAGCTAAAATGCTTAAATCAACATAGATCCACCATTTTGGATAGCTCCTTTAAAGACCAACCTAAATCTTGGGTAAAAGTTGTCTTCCCATATATATACTTAGGCAATCCTTTGTAGCCTGAGGATGATGGCCCTCCAAGTGTAGTGTCTTGGCAGTGGATGTGTAAGTAGCTGTGGAGACCTATTCTTGACCTGCATGTTTTTCCACAGTGAAGATATCAGTTTCCAGACAGAAGGTGGACCCGGTCAGGATAGATTTGACATGCCTTCCTCTTGTCATGTTTCTCCCTTAAGTCCTCCATCTGCACCTCTTCAAATTCTGCAGCACTGCTGGTCACAGCTGACCTCCAGTTAGAGCGCTCAAGAATCAGGGCTTCCCAGTTCTTGGTATCTATGCCACAGTTTTTAAGGTTGGCTTTGAGCCCATCATTTAATCTCTTTTCTTGTCCACCAACATTACGTTGCCTATTCTTGAGTTGGGAGTATACCAACTGCTTTGGGAGACAGTGATCAGACATTCGGAAAATGTGGCCAGTCCATCAGAGTTGATGGTGTCGGAGCACGCTTCAATGCTGGTGGTCTTTGCTTCTTCCAGCACACTGACATTTTTATATATATATATATATATATATATATATATATATATATATATAACTTATTGTGATGACTCATGGGCCATGTAGTCCCGTTCCTAGCGCTGTTGAGACAGATGAAGAGGAAAACTTGGGTTTTCCACCGTTTCAGCCAGAATTGGAACTTTCCCAGCCAGAATTGGAGCCCTTGCACCTGCAGGAGGTTTGCCTTCCAGAAATCTGCCAAACAAGCCCTGAGTCAGAATCTCCCCCATTTTCTCGCCGTAGTTATTATCAACAACAAAAAGGAGTTCAACAGGCTAATCGCAGAAGCCTGAGAATCGCAGCCAGGCATTCAGCTGATTAAGACTGCTTCCATGAGAAATTCTAGGGAGTCATGCATCTGGACACAGAGATTGACTTTCGGTTCTGGTTCCCCAGAGAAGTGTTCTTTGGTGGGAAAACGAGACCCTATTTAGGTTCCTTGCCCCGTAGGAATCTTGCGGAGTCAATTCGTCAGGTACCGGAGTAGGTTGTGTGTGGACAGCGCTACTCCCGTTTCCAAGCCTTCGTTCCCGTTTCCAAGCCTTCGTTCCTGTTTCCAGCCTTGTTTTGTTTCACGGACCTTGCCTTGCTTCCCGGACCTTGCCAAGTATTTACCTCGGATCTTGTCCCTGTTCCTCGTTCCTTGTTGCCTTGAATCAGGCTTTGTGTACCAAGAATCAAGCTATTTCCTTGCCTTGCCTAAGTTTCATGGACTAAAGGACCTTGTCATCTCCCCTCATTTTGCTTGGCAAAGTGAGTGTTTCGGTTACTGGATTACAACTTTGGACCTCACTATTTCATATTGGACATTGTTTTCTTGGACTATATTTGACCTTTCCTGAAAGGTCATCTTCTGAACTATATTCTACACTTATTTTTATTGCCTTTACTTATTTCCTTAATAAAGATATTAGATAGATTCTGGCCTCTGTGTATGGTTATTGGTGCTCTACAGCCTGGGTCGTGACACTTATATACCGCTCTATCTCCTCGAAGAGACTCAGGGTGGTTTCCAAAATAAATACAAGACAACATACAATAAAAATACAGCAAATAATACACCGTAAACAAAACACAGCAAATTCAGTTAAAAGAGCAGTCGCAGTCAAAGCCTTCGATCTAAGGAGCAGGAATATTGATCAGGGCGAGGCTGGCCTTAATCCATTTTTAAGGGTAGATAAGAGCTTGTACATATATCTTAGGGATGGGTGATGGATAGCGTATTTGAATCTGATTTAAGTGATAAAACTAATCTTGATCAAAAACCTGCCGAAACCACCAGGTTTTTATGAAAAGTGGGTAATGTGGGGGCCTGTCTGATCTCTTTAGGGAGAGCTTTCCAGCATTCCAGAGCCGGGGGGCCACTACTGAGAAAGCCCGCTCCCTCGTTCCCACTAATCGCACTTGGGACAATGGTGGGAGTGAAAGAAGAGCCTCCCCAGCTGATCTCAAGAAATCCATAAAGCTAAACTTTTCTGTGCCTTTGCATTTAGTGAGGACAATATGGTGTCACTAAATTGTAAGATCTATAAGATAATGGAGAAAAATGCTGCTGTGCTAAATAAGAGGTTGGAATGGATGCAATTATATATATATCAAAATGAGCAAAGACATGGTAAGTTGCTGAATATGCTGATGGGCAAAAACAAGTCAATAAGTGTTTACTCAGACTCTCCACTTTTATAGAGCTCTGCTTATAGCTTAATACATATATAATCCCTTAAAGGAACTTGATTGCATAATAAATAGATTTCCTACCTACTGTCCAAACATATGAGAAGGTCAGTTCAAGTGAAAAGCACTAACAACGAACTGTGGATCTTCAATTTTCTGTCACTTAAAAATAATGATTATTAATAACCCCTAAAAGTCAGAAAATAGCATCCTCAGAAACTCATTTTGGATTAACTTGCCTCATAAACCTTTAAGATGACTGTGTTAAGATGATAGAATTCACAAGATTTGATGTGGAGAGAGATATTTCTTTTGAAGCTAATACCACTGATTTGTTTTTTCTATTTTCAACGGATTGTTGTTATTTCTTTCATGCTTCTTTCTCATCTAAACATGCACCGATAATTGAATTCTGCATGCAAGTTTTCTCTGTTTGACATATAAAAATGGTTTGAAGAATGAGGCTGAGACAAAAGGACTCTTGGCAGTCACAAAACCTCACTAAGAAGCATAATAAAGCAGCCAGACTTTGAGGTAGTTTTCCTTGTATTCAAATGTCCCAAGAAGTTGTAGCGGAGTTATTGTGCAAAAAATTACACATAGTTGGGGTGGAATTGCACAACAATTGATTTTTTTGTTGTAAAAAAATGGGTTTCTCACAGGATACATTTTATGTTTGTGCAAAAACACATAAAGAATTATATTTCAGGATGTTCAAATATAGGGGGGAAACTGCAGAGATAAATTCATTTTCTCCCCCAGTAGGAGAAAAGTACAGTAGTGATTTGCCCTTGCATGTGAGAATAAAAAATGAAGAATTTACATTCATAGGATGTGTGTGTGTGTGTGTGTGTGTGTGTGTGTGTGTATGTATGTGTGTAAACCTCTCCTCAGCAATGATTTCTCTCCCATGCTGTACTTGGCTTTTAAAAAACCTCCTCTGGCACCAATGGGGGATTTTTAGAAGTTCAGATTTTTTTTAATAGATAGCAGTAATGTTTTACCCTTTAGTCAAAGAGCTTCTGAGCACAGTCCAGGTGTATGTGTCTTCAAGTTGCGGGTTGAATTATTGTTAACCCCATGAATTTAAAAGAATCATAGAACAATAAAGTTGGAAGAGACCTCATGGGCCATCTAGTCCAACCCCTTGCCATGCAGGAAAAGCACAATCAAAGTTTCCCTGACAGATGGCCAATTTCATAGGATTGGCTTAGGCAAGGAGTGATCACAGATGCTTTCACCAGTCCCTTCTTCTGAAAAATATAGCTAATTTGATTGTCTCTGTCCTCAAGCTTATAATTAAGCAACAATGCCTATTAACAAAGGGATGGGAAGGGAGTAGGGAAGAATTATGCTTGACAGAAACTGAGGACTATATCACATAGTCATACATCCTGTTTCTACTAGCATATTATCATGTATTATCACATGATGGCCTGTCAATTTCATTGGTAACTGATAGGCATCCATAGGCAGAGCCTCTGCTGCATGTAGTCTTTGTTAAATGGATGGAAATCGACTTCACTTGACTCTACTTTCTCCACATGCACCAAAGACCATTTTTGTGTTGATAATACTCCCATATGCAGCTCATCTGCAGGACATTGTCTATGTCAGTGATGTGTCTTTTGGGGCATATTTGTGGGGTGGTCTTTTCCTACCCTTTGATTTTCCTGTGTCAAAATGGTGGCAGAAAGCGTGCAGTTCTGTAAAATCTAAAATAATTTAATTTTTCTCAATTAGCCCAAAAGAATGAAGTTGTACATGATCTCTAAAACATTTTTAAAAAGGGATGATAGTGACATAGGAGGACATCAGACAGATTGGAAGGAGTACCGTATATACTCGAGTATAAGCCAACCTGAATATAAGCAGAGGCACCTAATTTTACCACAAAAAAACCTGGGAAAACATTGACTCCAGTATAAGCCAAGAGTGGTAAATTTCAGAAATAAAAATAGATACCAATAAAATTACATTAATTGAGGCATCAGTAGGTTAAATGTTTTTGAATATTTACATAAAGGTCAAATTTAAGATAAGACTGTCCAACTCTGATCAAATCATTATTCTCATGTGCTCATGTATCCTTTTAATAATAATAGAGTAAAATAATACATGTAATAATAATAATAATAAATACAGGAAAATAATACAAGTAATAATAACTAGAGTAAAATAATAAATGCAATAATAATAATAATAATAATAAAATCAGAGTGAAATAATAAATGTATTATTATTAATAATAAAATAGAGTAAAATAAATGTAATAGTAGCAACAATAATAGAGAAAAATAATAAATGTAATAATACCAATAATAATAGAGAAAAATAATAAATGTACCATATATTCTCGAATATAAGCTGACCCAAATATAAGCCAACCAGGACCCTCACCCGAGTATAAGCCGAGGGGGGCTTTTTCAGTCTTAAAAAAGGGCTGAAAAACTAGGCTTATACTCGAGTATATACAGTAATCCATTAGCCATGTGATAAATCAGATGCACAGTATTCTATTAGATATGTGAAGGAGGGAACTAGAGTCTAATAGGGTGGGTATGGATCCAGTCCTCATCGAACCTTTTTTAAACCATGGGTTGTCTATTTAAAAGCCATTTTCTGTGGTGTGTGTGATAAGGTCCTGAGTCTTGCATGAGGGAAGTATGCTTGGATGCTCTTCTTATTCTTCTGTGGTCAGAGCACTGGCAATCAAAACTTGGAAAGTTGGATTCTCAGTGTCTTGACCCAATGTGATGAATTCATAGAAGGAAGATCAGAGGTACTCAGTGGACCAACTGCTGGACTATGAATTGAATAGAAATTGACATTTAAATTGCACTTCCACCCAGTTACTCCCAGCAACACTAAATTGTTCTAGAATGTAACATTCCTTGACCTATATTTCTAGGCCATATGTTATCAGACTGCAATGCTCATGAGAAGTAGGTGGCAACATCTGGAATGCCTCACATGTGCCAGGCATTTCTCCTATTTGTGAAATGTGTCTTCAAAGTAGCTGTTGATTCAGGAAAGGGAACTGTCTTTGAACTTTGTGGGAAGAAGGGAAAGCATTTCAGAATAAGCTCCATAATTAAGTATTTGTTAGAATTTTTGCTTGTAATTTTTATATGATCATTCTTGTGCTAGAGCAGTGGTTCTCAACCTGAGGTTTCCAGATGTTTTTGGCCTTCAACTCCTAGAAATCCTAACAGCTGATAAACTGGCTGGGATTTCTGGGAATTGTAGGCCAAAAACATCTGAGGACCCCAGGTTGAGAACCACTGTGCTAATAGGAAGGACAGGTGAATGTTTTACTGGGAAGGAAGGGTACTGTTGTATACGAATGCCTTCAACCCAAAGGATGGGAGTTCAGTGCAATGGGAGGAATGAAAGGGGGGAAGCAGTGTTAATGGGGAACAATTATTGTAGACACTGTTTTGAAGTACAGTGTTCCCTCACTACTTTGCGGTTCGCTTTTTGCGGAATTTGCTGTTTTGCGTTTTTTCAATAAACTCTAAAATCTATATATATAAAAGAGTGATGGCATCACGGCAATTCACAAAACAACAAAACTACAGGCCCCCCAACCTCAAAATTTGACAACACAACCCATCATCCACGCCTCAAGGTTGATACAACAAAAAGAAAAGAAAAATGAAGTCCTAATTAGAGGGAGAGCAATAATTTTTTTTATCCAATTGCTGCCAGTTTAGAGGGCTAATCTCTGCCCACTTGGTTGCCTAGCAACCAAGGGACAGCCAGGCTTCAGTTAGGGGACAGGCAGATTTAGGCCTCACTTAGGCTTCTTCCACAGATTATCTAATTTGCACTGGATTATATGGCAGTGTAGACTCAAGGCCCTTCCACACAGCTATATAACCCATTTATAATCTTATATTATCTGCTTTGCACTGGATTATCTTGACTCCACACTGCCATATAATCCACTTCAGTGTGCATTTTATACAGCTGTGAAGACAGAGCCTCATATAATCCAGTTCTGAGCAGATAATATAAGATTAGAAATATACAGTAGAGTCTCACTTATCCAACGTAAACAGACCGGCAGGATAAGTGAATATGTTGGATAATAAGAAGGGATTCAGGAAAAGCCAATTAAACATCAAATTAGGTAATCATTATACAAATTAAGCACCAAAACATCATATTATACAACAAATTTGACAGAAAAAGTAGTTCCATGCGCAGTAATGCTATGTAGTATTTACAGTAGAGTCTCACTTATCCAACGTTCTGGATTATCCAACGCATTTTTGTAGTCAATGCTTTCAATATATCGTGATATTTTGGTGCTAAATTCATAAATACAGTAATTACTACAGTAGAGTCTCACTTATCCAACACTCACTTATCCAACGTTCTGGATTATCCAACGCATTTTTGTAGTCACTGTTTTCAATACATTGTGATATTTTGGTGCTAAATTCATAAATACAGTAATTACTACATAGCATTAATGTGTAATGAACTACTTTTTCTGTCAAATTTGTTGTCTAACATGATGTTTTGGTGCTTAATTTGTAAAATCATAACTTAATTTGATGTTTAATAGGGTTATCCTTAATTCCTCATTATCCAACATATTCGCTTATCCAACGTTCTGCCGGCCCGTTTATGTTGGATAAGTGAGACTCTACTGTACTGTATTTACAAATTTACCACTAAAATATCACAATGAATTTAAAACACTGACTACAAAAAACATTGATTATGAAAAGGCAGACTGCGTTGGATAATCCAGAACATTGTATAAGCGAATGTTGGATAAGTGAGATTCTTCTTTAATATGAAATAATTACTGGGATAGAATAATGCAGAACAATATAATCTCTAAAACCAGGACAGTAAATAAACAGGGGAATTCCAGACAGGAAACAATCAGGGCCAGCTAACACCTCCCAACAAAGTATTCCCATCATCAAAGGCTGGCAAATCCTCTGTTTTCTCAGGGCCACAGGCAGTAGAAGCACATAAAATATCGCAAACAACACCACTCTGAAAACAAGGGAATTCCAGACAGGAAACAATCAGGGGCAGCTAACACCTCCCAACAAAAAATTCACTCAGGGAGGAAACAGCCAGGCTTTAAAGCTGCAAGGCCATTACATCCTAATCATTTTTCCTAATTGCAGCATTCATACTTGCCTCCAACAAACAAAAAAACCCAATCAGAAATATTGTATATTCACAACCTTTAGGAAATAATATCCCCTGATGGCGCAGCGTGTTAAAGCGCTGAGCTGCTGAACTTCTGGACCGAAAGGCCACAGGTTTGAATTGGGGGAGCGGAGAGAGCCCCCACTGTTAGCTCCAGCTTCTGCCAACCCAGAAGTTCGAAAACATGCAAATGTGAGTGCATCAATAGGTACTGCTCCGGCGGGAAGGTAACGCCGCTCCATGTAGTCATCCCACATGACCTTGGAGGAGTCTACGGACAACACCGGCTCTTCGGCTTAGAAATGGAGATGAGCACCAACCTCCAGAGTCAGACACGACTGGACTTAATGTCTGGGGAAAACCTTTACCCTTGACCTTAACTACCACCAATTCCTCAATACTTTATTTCCCAGACCACCATACTTCGCCACAGCAACGCGTGGCCGGGCACAGCTAGTAATATTATAAATCATTAAAAAATTACAATTTACAGCCTAAGGAAGTGAGGAAGGAGAAGCCAAAGGGAGAGAAAAAGAGCCCAAGCGGCAACGAGAGGAGAAGGAAGCGATTTATCAACACACGATTGGTTGATAAAGTCGAAAAATAGTGTATAACTACTAAAATAATTATAAATATATAGTGTCCCTACTTAGCGGATTTTCACTTATTGTGGGTGGTCCTGGAACCTAACCCCCGCGATAAGTGAAAGAACACTGTATATGTGTTTTATGTATACATATATGCATAGATTTTGGGATGGGGACAGGGGAAGCAATCATACTAATTATTTGTATTTGATCTTGATTAAAATGGTAATTTCTGCAATATGATTGCTTAAAAAAATTAAAATGTTTTGAAACCCTGAAAAAAAAACCAACCAAAAAAAGTAGCTGTTGATCCTGGATGTACTGACAAAACATTCTCTGTACATAAAATTAGAATGACGGAAACTATTGATGTTTGGGATCCAGCTGCTAAGTTTCCCAGTTGGATATAGAATTTAACTGATATTTGGCATAGCTAATAGGGATGCAGCCCTTTTTAAAATTTTGTTCTCAAAGCAAACAGTGAATAATTTTAGCAATTTTCTTCTTCCTATGAGAAAGTGTTTGAATACTGCAATTTTAAAAACTTATTTGCAATTTGAGACTTATTTTTGAAGGTTTTTTTTTTTTTTGCAAACTGGGTCAAAATTTATGTGCAGTACTTTTTTAGCACACAAAATGCTGTTTTCCTATGCAAAAAAACAACAACAAACCATCTGTGATTTTTACACACAACACATCTAAAACTGCAAATTTTCTTCTTAATACAGGATTTTCCTCATCTTGGTTTCCTAACACTTGTGAAACATGGCTTTTGACCATTTTTGAATCATTTTAAACACATTACCTATTTCCAAGAAAACACTTCTTTTTCTACTTGATTTTCATCCTGATTCTTCTGACCAAATAGTTCCTAGAGCTTCTCACAAACAAACATGAAGCAAACAGAAACTTTAAGAGAGGAACCTAGAAGAAATACATCACAGTAATAACAGATGAAACAACATGCAAACTGAAATTGGCAAAATGACTAGAAAGTATGCAAAATGACCAGGGGAATTTATAAAGCTCTTCACCTTGTACTGCAAAGACATGACACTGACTGCCAACTGATCGTTCCTGGAATTCCAAAGTCAGGATTACAGATGAGAGAAAAATCAGACAATTTGCATGTTAATGAGAATTTACCTCTTTCATATCTCTTGAACCAACATGCATTAGAAATATAGTTACATTTTTATATGCATACATTCTGACTTCTGCAATGAATGTATGTAATTAAAGAGATATACAAAATGTATAAAATATAGCAACATGTGCAAAAAGCTGTATATTAGAGAAAACAGCATAGCGTATTTCAATTGTAGCATTTTGTTATGAAAAACTATTTTTCAAAAAAACTTATATTAGGCAAAAAGTTGTATTAGGTACAAGGAAATGTGAACAAAATTTTATCTGGTCTTTAAAAGAAATTGCAAACGCAAATAGAAATGGTAAAAAGCATTTACATCTTAAAAATGAGGAAATTACCCAAAATTAATCCATCCCTAATTAGCTGTAACCAATATTCCCCATTACTACCCAAAGACAGAATTTTTTTTTTGATGCATACTGCAATAACCTGTACCCCGTAATAGTTATTTAACAAATAATTTGCTGATAGTAGAAATGTGTGATGGTTTATCTTTGAAATCATGACATCTGACCTGGGATGAATCAGAAAATATTTCTTCACTAGTATCTGCAGTGATAATGACTGTGAAAACCTTGCAAATTGCACTATAGCACTGGGCCAGAGAAGCATTTAATTAATGTAAAGGAAGAAAACTGAAATGATGGGATTCATACAACAGACGCTGCAAATAATAATATTGGCTCCCTCTTGACCCCCACAGTGATTGTTAAAACCTTCACAAGAGGAGTGAACTTTTTGGGCTCAAGGGTCAAACGACATCTTACAAATACAGTAAAACAAAATGCTGTTAAAATGGTAGAACTTTGTCACATTTCACTTACACCTCTGTAATATTTAGTTCCGCCTATTTTATGCTTTTTCGTTGGGTGAGTTTTATCTCTTCCTCTGCTCCATTAGCCTGTATGCAATGTCACCTAGATACTAGATATCTTAAAATCTTATAAAGCAAACGTAACAGTAAAAGTAAGAGATAAGGGTCTATTTCATCCCCTACAATTATAACACTTTGATAACATTTTAACTTCAAGATCCACTTCAATCTGGTTTTAGGTGTTATTATGGAACATAGACAACTTTAGTCATTTTGATGGATAATCTACAAAGAGAACTGGACAGGGGGAAAGTTTCCCTGTTGGTTCTCCTGGAGGCTTCCGATACCATCAACCACGGTATCTTTCTGAGTTGCCTTGCTCAGATGGGACTTGGGGGCATTGTTTTACAATGGCCCTGTTCCTTCCTTGACAACAACTGTTTGAACCCCTGGCTATGGAGTCCCTCACATTTATCTGAAACCACTGGGAAGATCATCTGGAGTTTTGGAGTGTGGTGCCATCTTCATGCAGATGACACACAACTCTATTACTTCTTTCTACCTAAAGCCAAGGAAGTTGTCCTGGTCCTCAACCAGTGCCTGTCATCAGTAAGGGACTGGATGAGGGCAAACAAATTGAAATTTAATCCAGACAAGACAGAGGTGCTCCTGGTCATTCGGAAGGCAGATCAGGAAATAGGGATTTAGCCTGTGCTGGATGGGAATACACTCCCCCTGAAGACACAGGTCCACATTTTGGGAGACTCTTGGACTCAGTGTTGAACCTGGATGCCCAGGTTTCTGGATGGCCAGAAGTGCTTTTACACTTATATGCCTTTCCTTGAGAGGCTGGATCTGGCCACATGGTACATGCTTTATCTACATCCTGTTTGGATCAGTCTACTCTACATGGAGTGTTCAGAAACTTTAGCTGGTCCATGCTAATTGGGCTTGGCTACGGGGAGTATACAAGCTCCCTGTTGCAACAGCTCCATTGGCTTCCAGTTTGTTTCCGAGTACAATTCAAAGTGTTGGTTATAACCTATAAAGCTCTATATGTCTCAGGTCCATGCTATTTGGCAAATATCTCCTGGTACGAACCTGCTCAGGCCCTGAGATCCTCAGGGGAGCCTCTTATATTGGTCCCAACACCAACGCAAGCACAGTTGGTGGGAATACAAGAGAGGGCCAATATTTAATCCTAAATTAATGTCTGTATGTGTTAGATTTTAATTCACAGTTGTTATGGTTTTTAAAGTTAGCCACTTTGCATCTTTTTTGGCAGAAAAAAAGCCACGACGATGACAACAACAACTACTACTACTACTACTACTAGTACTACTACTGACTAACTTCTATGGTGATGCACTGCAAAATCCTGGAATTTGTTACTGAGACACTGGAGCTTTCTGACAGATAATAAAACTGTGACAGTTAAAGTGGTATCACCTGCGATATATGTGCAGGGTGAAAGTGGGATCCTGAGACTTGCTGAATATCATGAACACTTACACTTGATTGTGGTATTTTCATCTGCAATAGTGGGAAATCTTGGGGAAATTGTTGTTTTGTGGGATGTATGTTTGTGATATTCTGTGAAATAGATATTGTGGCTTACTGGTTGCTAATTAGAGCATTCATTAGTCAGCGTATTAGAAACACATAAGCCAATGAAACCAAACCTCATGTCTTCCTACCACTGTGAATTAAAGTCACAGTAATCGAATGTTAAGCATTCATAGAATTCAGAGGCTCAGAACA
The DNA here is from genome assembly GCF_035594765.1 of Anolis carolinensis. Classification (NCBI taxonomy): domain Eukaryota; kingdom Metazoa; phylum Chordata; class Lepidosauria; order Squamata; family Anolidae; genus Anolis; species Anolis carolinensis. The sequence continues at coordinate 140,225,679 of NC_085845.1, forward strand.
CAAGACCCAATTATGGTCTTTTATTATGGCTGTTTGTTTCTCTTTCTGAGGTGCTGCTGGTATTACAATCTGATTCTCAAATGTTTTCAGGCAAAGATAAGGCTTAAAACACAGTGTACCTGTAGACTCACTACTTTTTGTTTTACAATTCAAAGACATGAAAAATAAGGAAAGGGGATATTTTAAGGTCCACAAACTTAAGGAATAAAGAGTAAACAATAAGTATGGAGGACTACTTCCTTGCCATTTCACGGTGATGGCCTTGTCCTGGTCTATAAGTCACCAGAGACAGGCAAACTTCATAAATGTTTCCATGTCTTGAAATCACCAGTAGGAATGATAGCTTTATAATTCAAATTCTTGTGATTTTCTCCCTTTTTCTTTGTGCTTCTTTAAAATAAATGTCAAAGTACTTCCAAACAATTTTAAAGAATCACGAAAAAAGAACTAAAATTTGTTGAGAGGTGTTGATGGTTTGTGTTGGAGATAATTGTGGCTGAAACAGCTCTATCTGGCCACAGTGAAGGCATTAAAAAGGGCTAAACCCAGAAACTTGAAAAAGTTTGCTTTTTTTGTTTGGAACTTTCAATATGCCCCAGCCTGCATGATCACTAAGGAATATCTTTTAGGTCTCTTCTACACTGCCATATAAAATCCAGATTATCTGATTTGAACTGGATTATATGGCAGTGTAGACTCCTAGAATCCAATTCAAAGCATGTGGATTGTTTGATTCAATGTGGATTGTTTGATTCAATAATATGGATTACAGTATAGGGCAATGTAGAAGGGGCCTTAGTTTAGGAGTTACAGACCAGGAGGCCACTTTTCCGAGCTCTGGCTAGTATGGTTTTCTTTTAATGAAAGGAATAAGTATGGCTCTGTGGTTAATGAATACTCATGGTTTAAAGTACATTCATCCAATAACATATGTAGTCTCTGGGAATTTTGTACGTCCTCTAGGTGATTCTATGATATGCTTTTGCTGAAGTTTATCATAGTCATTATAGAGGACTTTGCAAATTACTAGTGAGGCTATCTCTCTAGGGATTTTCTAGGTTCTCCAATGCAATGATAATTTCTGGTAGAAACATTAGTTTCAGAAGGATTACTATTATCTATAGTTTCCTGTTTCCATTGTAAGTTCAGGAACATATCCCCCATAGATACAAGAATTATATGTGTTGTCTTATTGTCACATATTTTGACCATAGTTAAGCATATATATTGTGTGAATATGATTTTTTTTACTTCCAGGTGGACCCAACTTTATTAAAGAGTTCTGCTACTTCCAAATGACCAGTACAAGTTTTTCTACCATTGGCCAGGAAGTGTATGCATCTGGGAACTATTGTCAACAAAATAAACCTTTTTTGAGATCTAGGTCATGCATATCTATCACGGCTAGTAGATACTGCAAGTCTTATTGTTTGTGGTTTGTCCAATGGGATGTAAACTCTCGCTTTCCCATTAGTTGAAAATTGGACATGGACAATGGAGCAAGCAGAAGACTATCTCTGCCATTAAAAGAGGGGAATTGGTGTTTGATGTGCAGGAAATAGTAACAAAATTTTGGAGGAGAAAGTTGTGTTCCACTCCGTGGAAGATGTTTTCTCATTGCCAGTGTTGATGCAATACTCATGTGCTAAGCCAGTCTGCTTCTCCATGTGAAATGAGGGCTACCATCTCATTCCTCTCTTAATCTTCTCCAAAATGTTTTCAACCAGCCTTGCCTGGCAAAAGGGAAGCCATATCTTCTTTTTAACCAGAGTGTACACAGAGTGTTTGGGGAAAATGAAATATTAGAGTAATACCTTAACATTCTTTTGATGTAGCATCTACCATCTGTTTAGCTATGTTCAAAATATATAACACATCAAATGTTTTAACATTTTTCATCTTTAACTGGCCACATTAAAGTGATTGGAAATATAGGGTCATCCTTCGGTAACAAAAGTTACAAGTGTACAAGTGCTACACAGTGCAAACAATAAAAACCAGTCATTTAGTTGAACACAGTTTTTGCCACTAGAGGTCTCTCTCGTAACAGCTTTCTTTTAACCAAACTTCTTTAATTATTTTACTCAAAGGAACAATTTTAGCTTTTAGATTGGAATTCCTCACTTTAACTGTTATACTAGAGAAAGATATAATGCGGTGTTCTGCTGATGAGTAGATGTTGGGTTGACTGAATGAATCATCTTGGATATTTTAATACACAATGGATCGACTCCGGCACAGAAGTTTGAGCTTTCACCTTGGCTTCCCAAAGACTGAACATTTTGACCAGATAAAAACAATACAGTAAAGGTGCCATACTGTTGAGAGACAGACAGCATGATACTTCCAATGTCTCAGAAGACACCTAAGATCCAACATATACTTAGATCCCATAATTGCAAGCATGAACCCTTTCTGACTCCTTTTGGAAGAAAAGGTTGAGCGTATTATTACGACTATTTCTTTGCCTTTGTTAAAAAGCAGGAAATGGAAATACTACATTTATCTCTTCTTCAAAGTCATTTCAGGTCCTGGCTAGACAGCTCCATCCTGAGTTTTCAGAAGTGAATATACAACATAAACCACGGGCCTTGCCCAGATTGTTGTGAATCATGCTACCCTGTCATGCAAAATGATCATCTACTAGTTATTTTATTCTTCAGCATGCCCTGCACAGTTGCCTTTAGCAAGAAAACACTTGTTCCAATCAACTGAAAATGACTTGGATCACATTCACTTGTGGAATTAGGGTCTGAAATTTGTTTTTCCTTTTTTTGTGGTCTGATCTATTTGTTGAGAGGTTTGGGGTTTGGTAGTTTAGCATTCAACATTCTCACTAACAATGCATATTAATATGCTTGTTTGTGTGCCCCAAGAATATTCTAGCAACCTTTGCATTTTGATATTAATAATTATTCCAAAGCTGTCACATATTCTCCATGCATGCTTATCCTATGGAAACTAAACACCTTATGCTTAATATGCTAAACAAAACTTACTGGTAGATACTTTTCTGGTGTTCCTATGGCCAAACAAAGGGGGAGTAGAAACTTAATATATTCTTCCTCTTCTGAGGGCCCGCCCAGACCGTACCTTTATCCCAGGAGTTTCTGCAACAAACAAGAGAGTGGCCAGATGCCGTTCCCTGTAAACTCGGAAGCAACGGCTACAAAAGGCAAAAAATGCAAGATTTCCAGGTTCGGGAATATAGTAAATTTTGGCCGAATATCCAGATCTTCGTATGCCTGTATGACCCTGCAATCGGAAATCATGGGATTTTTTTTTCCTTGGGTTTGTTCCTGGGTTTTAGATGCTTGTTTCTGATTGGTTGGTTCCTAAAAGGAAGGTTACACTTGAGTAGAAAGCAAAAATGTTGTCCTGGGAAGAGGAACTTTGTCCTTCATCTGTTTAATGAAGTTTGTGGCAGAAAAATGAAGTTCCTGGGGTGCACCAAGTATTTTCACATTAAGTAGTACACAATGACACAGGAACAGACACTTTCAAACCAGGAACAGAATGCCATCATTACTATAATTACTCAGACTTTGTTGTATGGCCATTTGTGTAGACAGGTTTCATGGTGTACTTGTGCCAGGGGACAACAGGATGGGTTTCTGGATTACACATGTGGTTCCTCATTGGTTGTATGGTGACAACATGTGTACAATTTATTAAATGGCAAAAAATTAGTACTGGCTGTTGGGACATGGATGTGCTGGAAAGGAATGTAAATACTGGAGCCAAAGTCATGCAGGTGGCTAATAGGAAAAGCCAGGTAGAACCGAGGAACAGCACCCTGTTGTTCGATGCCACAAGTACATAACCAAATCTGCCTGGACAGATGGCCAGGCACCCAGGCTGTAAAAATAGTCGATAATGACAAAGTCCTGGCTTAAAAGCGTGTGTTCCTGCTTGATTGTGTACTGCTGACTTGGGAACTTCTAAATCTCGGAACAAAGCAGCAAGTCTGGACAACAGAGGCAGAGATCCCAGGACTAACAGGTGGACCTCTTCTGAAGTCCTGGGATTGTTTGCCCCTGTTTAAAACGCGTTATTTAGTGCTGTTTGGAAGCACCCTGAGTTTGATAAAGCATTATCTGTGTTCCCCCACTAGTATGAGTTTGGGAAGTCCACAATCTTATATGAGAACAATTTTTGTAACATGCATTCTTTTTACACTTCCACATTAGTGGAGAGACAATTTTTGAAAGTCATATCAAGGAGAAATTATTTTATAGTGATCTCAATCTTAAATCCAACTAATCTCAACTATAGTAGATCTAAAGCAGGCATGGATCTTTACCTCAACCCCCCTCACTTTCCCTGTCCTCTTGGCAGAAGGACACGGTGGCCCGTCAACATCCTTATGCACTCTTATTCTGCCATGTTTGAATTGTGAACAATTTGGTTTGGCTCACCATAAGGAAAGGTGAGAAATAAAGTTAGTTAGGGAAGTCACATTATTGGACCAGCCCAAGAGTGAATAAGACAATGGATACAATGGTATGTTTTATGTATGTTTTATGTTTTATGTGAACTGTCAATTGCATCTTACTTCAATATTGTGGGGTGCTGTGATTTTTAGCTTTGAATATATTTTGATGAATTTTGATCATGAATTTTTAAATAGAATTATGTTTAATTTTGTTTTAATGTTTACATGTTTGTATATTTTAAATTGTGTGGTTATACTTTTAATGTAAGCCGCTTTGACCACCTCTTCATACTCCTGGTGGCTATGGCATTCTGCTTTGCTGTGGGCATAAGGAATCCAGAGTCCCATGCCCCACATCGCCTGGATCCAAGGGAGGGTGATGACATGGGGGGGGGGGAGCATGAATGTGCGTAGTGTGCTCGGCTTTCACCATAGACTGTATGGCAACAAAGGAGCTGTCCCGTGTTCCCCTGTGGGCATCATGTGCCAACTCTTCCCTCCTTCACCCATGGAGCCAGCACAGTCTCATGTGATGGGAGCTGGCTGGTTCCATGGGTGATCTGGGCAAAAATTGGTGTATTCTGCCGATTTTAGCCCAGTGCAATGAGGTCATGATATTCCTTTGGGACAGATATAGCAGGGTACAAATAAACATAAACATAACCATGTTCCTCACTGTCCTTGAGAGAATAAAGACACTTTAAGGGTAGAAGACAGAGGCCCCAATCTACATTGCCTTTTAATGTGGTGTAAGGGATGCATTTGCCTATGATGTCCAAACAACACATCAGACTAATGTGGTTTTACTCAGAAGAAACGTGGAAATCCAGGTTTATTCTGGGTCACAATAACACCTGTAAAAATCCAGACCTTTCCAGATTCAGGCCAGTGTGTAAGGGCACAGAGAAGACACTTGGGCTACCTTCCCATCTTCCCAGCATTGGTTGCCTGGCCCAATTGCCTCACCATGCCTAATGGTACAGTCCACCCTGTACAAAACCTTATTCATCTTATCTTCTTGGCCCCTTCTACACAGCTGTATAAAATCCGCATTATCTGCTTTGAACTGGATTATATGTCAGTGTAGATTAATATAATCCAGTTCAAATCAGATAATGTGGGTTTTCTGCTTTGATAACCTAGATTTTCTGGCAGTGTAGAAGGGGCCTTTGGCTTCTGATATTTTAGCAGCCATTACTTATATTAACAAACATATAGTTGCATATATTAAGGCAAGCAATTTTAATGAAAAATGAGATTATGATTGTGCAATGGTGCAGTTGGGAATGTTGGGATTTAATAAATGGAAAAAGAGCCATGGTCTTAAACAGAAGAAAAAAATGCAAGTTCTTATGAAACTAATTGCTAGAATTAGAGACTCTGGATCTCATAGCACTATTTGCACAGTTAAAGCTAATGTACCAATGGTCCCCATTCTTGGAGAAATTAGATCTGGCTGTGGTAACACATGTCTTGAATACATCCCAGTTGGATTACTGCAGTGTGATAATTTGCATCTTGGGCAAGGTATTGGGTGACCAGGATCTAAATCCCTGTTTAGCCATGAAAACAGATTGATAATTGGAGTCAGCTGTGTTGAGTACACAACTCCTTTGTGGCAACAGCTCCATTAAGTGTTGTTCCCTTTTTGAGCAAAGTGCTGGTTTTCACCTATGAAGCCTCAGATGCCTCGGGTTCAGTTCATTTGAAGAAATGTATTTCCCTTTATGAGCACCTTAGAGCTCTATGATCATCTGGAGAAGTTCTCTGTCCCATCACAGGCTAGTTTGGTGGGAATAAGAAAGAGGGTCTTCTCAGTGCTTACTCCTAGACTTTGAAATATGCTCTCCATAGAAGCCAGGATAACCACATCCGTGCTTTCCTTCTGTCAGCAAGTTAAGACACGTTTATTCTGTTAATGCAGTGTTTTAAAGTTTGTATTTTAAGGTATCATATCCTGTCTGATCCTGAAAGTTACATAGAGTCATCCCTAGTTAGTATATGAATGGAGAACTCTCAACAAATCCTGAGTGTTATAGGTAGGAAATATGTCAGAGGAAGAAACTTGCAAAACCATCTCTAGGTATTCCTCACCTACAAAAACCTATGGAATTCATGGGGTCACTAAGAGTTAACAGGAACTTGAAGTCTCTCTCTCTCTTACTCACTCTCTCTCTCTCTCTCTCACACACACACACACACACACAGTCTCTCTATAATTTTTAGTGTTTTTAATGTTATATGTTTTAACTTTGTTGCTTATTTTCTACATTTTTATATTTATATTTATATTGAAGCTTTTAAATTGCTTCAATCTGTAGTTCTTAGCCATTTATTGAAAAAAAGATGGCATATAAATGAATAAAATCCCCTTCCTCCTCAGAAAATAAAAAGTGCATAACAAGCCTTCTCCACTTGGGGTACCCTATGATTGGACATACACTTCCCATCGGCATACTGGATGGGCATGAGCGGGCATGTTGAGTTGGGGTGATGGGAGTTGAAGATCAATATATCTGGAAGGCATTAGATGGGGAAAGGTTGGATGGCACACTGACTAGAGGAATTTCAACCAGAGGGCTTTCTGGTTTTGCTTGAAGATGCTGGACATTGGACTAGAAGATCTTCCTCGTGCAAAGTATGCTCTCTACATTCTTCCTGGATTAAAATAGCAGTCTTTGGGTGCTTCCAGACAGGCAAGAAATGCACCCCAAAGCGGGTTATTAAAGCCTGCTTTGGTGCTTATTTCTGTGACCTACCCCCCAATCTCGGGCTTTCGCAGGGAAATGTTTACATGCCATCCCTGTAACTACTGGGATGACATGCAACCACACTGAAACCCGCCCAAAACAACCCTTAATTTTTTAAAAAACCTGGCCACCATCAAGATATTCCTTGGGTCCTCCTGATGCACTGAAATGATGCACCAGGAGATTGGTGTGTGTGTGTGTGCGTGTGTGTGTGAAGGAGCGACTTTCCTCTTCACCCCCCCCCTCCTGGCGCATAGAAATGGTGGCTTACAGCACAACTTCTGCATGAGTTGTTATCAGCACACTTACGATTTGTGGCACAGAACTACTAGAAACACAGACATGTTTCCAAAGGCAGCCAATAAACTTTCTAATGAACAACCTCTTCCACAGTGTCTGGCAGTTGATAATAACCAAGTTATAAAATCAACTATGTTTAAATAAACACATCTCAACATACAGAGGAGATATAAAATTTCATATAAATACAACATAATATACAGTTATTGGAAACTGGGAAACTGTTTGTTCCAAGAACAAGACTTTTAACATGCAAGTAGATCTGAAAAACTAAAACCACCATTAAATCGAATTTCTTTTATTATTACTTTTCACTACACAGTCATACAAGCTTCAAATTTCAACCTTATTGGATTTCTATAAATATAACTTCTTGGACCCAGGCTTCTAGCACACAAACATAGTCTAAATGTGAGCTTGGAAACACTGCTGTTTTTCACTTGATTTTATCTTATGACTAGTGGTTTTATAATATTGGCCTATTTACATTTGGTGCCAAAGTCATCTATGTTTATGTTCCCGTAGAGCTTCTAAAATGGCTTTCCCGGTAGCGGTATGATAACATGAGCTCAATTGCTTTGTTTACAGAGAACTCTTGGCATAAATATATAGGAATATGAAACAAGAACAATTGCCTTTAGCAGCCAACACTGTAAGTCATCCACAAGCTGTCATCGGGAACTGAAATGCATATGCCTATTTGGTACCCTGTTTGGCTGTCTAATCAAAACAATATGTAAACTGTTGGCAAGCAAGAGGGATTTGGCAAGCCAAGATTATTTACAAGTTACATCTGTGTTTCTGGAGGTTTCCAGAGAAGGAAAAGCAAGAAGGGCAAACAGTTTAACAGGAGAGCAGTATGTCAGTTTTGGCTTTCCATGTGTCACAAGTGGCTTGTACATCTTTCTCATCTTTTACACTTTTGACATTTGGACAAACCATAGTTCCATTAAACTAAGAGCAGCGTGTAGAGAACCTTTCTATCACACAGCTTGCTGCTCCTACCTCCTCTGGTTAGATCTTGCCATGTCGATGGCAAAGTCTAAATCGGATTTTTTTTTGTATTTGCATGACTGAAAATAGACCTTTCTAGTGTAATTAGGAGTCATGTTTGAATAGATTAATGTGGATAGAAATTGTGTTTAAACTTGTTTCTCAGCACAGCAAAGTGTGATCTGATGCGGCAGTGCTGGTACACACTGGTATGCAATTGGTGGGGCCTGTATTAACAAATGGCTCATGCTATTCAATCACATACTATAAAATAATTTCAACCATTACTTCCATAAGATTATGACCTTCTATAATGGGGATGGTTAACATGGAACCCACAGGATCCATGTATTCTGAGAAGAAGGTGTTAAATTGCTGTCATGGCCATCATATTTTCACACAGAGTCATCCTTATAGGGTCTTTTTACAGGATCTAGGATCTCAAACTGTTGTTTGAAGAAATGGTAGGAGCCTGACATTTTTGAGAAATAGGCTGTGCTAGGTTTACTCATCTTGCATGAGGTATCAAATTTGCTGGTGTGAGCAATAGGGTGTCTCCACTTTGGGTAAATGCTTCTTCCCTCAACAATCCAGAGGAACGTCATTTGTGTGGAGCAAGGATTTAATCTTGTCTCTCCTATCCCAATGATTTTGCCCATTATCAATGAAACAGAAAGATACTTTTCCCGGAAACTAATTGGCAGCCAGTGTAGTGACTTTCAGATCGGTGTAATATGCTCTCTGGATGTTCTCTTAACCAATCTGGCTGCCATTCTTTTGAACCAGCTGGAGTTTCCAAACTAGGTACAAAGGTAGCTTAAAGTGCATTGCAGAAATCCAACCTTGATTTCTGCAATGCACTACCATATTTAAGTCCTGGAAATCTAGGAAGGGGCACAGCTGGTGTATCAGCTGAAGCTGGTAGTAAGCACTCCTGACTGTCACATCTACCAAGGCTGATATTTGGAGAGACGGATCAAGGAGCACTCCCAAGTTGTGAACACAGTCTTTCAGGGGGAGTGTAACCCCATCTAGACACACCGTGCCCAGATTAGGACCCCTGATGGCAAGCATATCTGTTTTGTCTGGATTCAGCTTCAATTGGTATTTCCTCATCCAGCCCATTATCTCCTCTAGGCACTCATTTAGAAGAGAAATGCTATCCTTAGCTGAGGCATTTGGGTGTCATCAGCATACAAAAACACCCTGCCCCGTGTAAATACCATATTTACTCAATTCTAATGCTCACCTTTTTTGACTAAATTACCTTCTCAAAATTAGTGTGTGCATTAGATTAGCATAATATTGTAAATACCTTTTTGGGTTTCAGGGTTTTGAAAATTGAGTTGCTCATTAGATTCAATAGCTCATTAGACTTGACTAGATATGGCATTAGAAAAGTATTGGGGATAGAATGGCACCTTGTGGGATACCACATAACAGATCCTTTTTTGAGGAGCAGCCAATCCCAAGCACTACCATCTGGAACCTGCCTGAGAGGTATGGCCAGAACTACTGCAACACAGTGCCTTCCATTCCCAATCCCTCCAGGAATTCCAGAAGGATACCATGGTCGATGGTATCTAAAGCTGCTGAGAGATTTAGAAGTGGCAACAGAGGCATAATCCCCCTGTAAGTGTGGAGACGGAGATGGAGATCATCCACTAAGGTGACCATAGCAGTCTCAATTCCTTATCTTACTCTGAAGTTAGTATGAAATTAATCAAGGAAGTGTGTGTCATCTAAGACTGCCTGGAATTTAAGGACAACTGCCTTCTTAGTCACCTTGCCCAGAAAAGGAAGGTTAGACACTGGTCTGTAATTCTTAAGGTTTGGGGAAGCAGTTCTCAAAGTACTCCACAAAGCACACTGGGGGGGGGGGGGGGCTGTTGACTTAGATAGTTGCATCTATCAAGTAGGAAATTTAGGTACCGCTTTATGCGGGGAGGCTAATTTAACTAATTTACAACACCATAAAATTGCCTGCTGCACGTGGAAAGGAATGAGGAAGTAATACTATCAAGGACTAGGTGTCACAAGTAGACAGTGAAACGTCAGTTCCCCCTGTGGCTGGAATCGAACATAGCGTCATGAAGCCGGAAGCTGGAAAATGTTAAATTGCCTCTGTGTGTGTCTATATGTCGTATGTCTAATGGCATTGAATGCATGCCATGTATATGTGTATTGTAATTTACCCTGAGTTCCCTTCGGGGTGAGAAGGGCAGAATATAAATACTGTAAACAAACAAACAAACAAATAAAAGGCACCCAATGGTTTTGCATGGTTAAGAGGGACATCAAGCCCTGACCTGCAGAGTTGTAGTCCAATGCTCAAACCACTACACCACACTGATCGTAGGACAGTCCCTTAATTTAATCTTTAACCTAAATATCACACTAATTTGTATGTAGAACTGATGAAATGTGTTTTTGCAAGTTCCTCTCTTTTTATTGTTTCCTTGTTTGTTCAAAAACATTGCTATTTCAAGACAGGTCACAATACAAGCACAAAACATCTTCTAAATCTTCATCATTTGCATAAAAGAGAATTTAATCTCACAAAACAGAGCAAATAAAGCTTTCATTTAAAAAATGTCAGCCCAGCTCCTATTAAATTAGTTTTTAAAAGATTGAAAGTGCATGTTTACGTGACTGTAAGGCCCTTGTCTCCAACTACTATCGGGTAAGATGATATAAGACCTTAAGCTTCTTATCAATTCAACAAAGAAAATAAATAATTTTTCTCTTCATTAAAAAACCCCTTAAAATGAACTCTTCACTTTCGGATGTAGTTTGAGAATGCTCCAGAGAACATGTGGTGCACCAACAGCAAGACGGGCCAAAGCAAAGCATTGCCTCCCCTTTTAGCCTTTTACCTATTTGTTTTTACAATGATTGCAAGTTTCCATTATAACACTTGCCTGCCTGAAAAACTCTGGCAAGACTTTGGTTTCCATGGTGACACTTTTCCTTTTCATACATATTTATCATTTAAAAGCAGGAAACCCACCCTCTTTTTTTTTTTCCTATCGGTGAATGCTACTTTTAGCACTTAATAAATGAAGTTAAAGCTGATTTATTTTTTTGTGTCAGTGTGTCTTAAACACATGCCTCCTATCACTAAAAACTCATGGAGCCGTACAGTTAGTTTCTTGTAAGTAGTTTATTTTTAAGCATGACTTCTGAAAACATTCTTCCCCCACTCTCTTCCGAAATAGGAAAATAGTTTCCTTCTTTAAAATATTTTCTATTAACATCACAAGTGTACTTGGCCAAGTTTTTGAACAGACCAACTTGACTGTACAGAATTCCACTACTACTATGAAATTAGCCAGAAAAATCTCTGATTTCCCTTTTTGAGTGACTTCTTTTAAAAGAAAAGGGGTAGGAAGTTAGATTCAAAAGTGCAAAAGTCCTTGATGTTGAACCTTTAGCAGTAGGACTAAAGACATATGACAGCCTAGAAATTTTTGGATTCACTTAACTAGCTGCTATTCTTTTGAAGTTATAGGAGAACCTAGGGAAAAAAATGAATGTCAGGTTCTTCTTCACAATTTAACTGTCTATATGTATATTTGTTTGTTATGGCAATAGGACCATAACAAAGAAATAGTTTTCTAAGATCTTCAGAGCTTCTCGCAGGAACACCTCAGCAAGTGAGAGTCCAAAAATGGCAGGCTAAAACCTGGAATGTCAATCAGTGACTGATGCCGGATAAGAGACTCCCTGCTGGGTATACAGAAGATTGGGCAACTTGGAAGGTGCTGAACAGACTGTGCTCTGGCACCGCGAGATGCAAAGCCAACCTTAAGAAATGGGACCACAAAGTGGAGTCCATGACATGCGAGTGTGGAGAAGAGCAAACCACAGACCACCTCTTACAATGTAGTCTGAACCCTGCCACATGCACAATGGAGGACCTTCTTACAGCAACACCAGAGGCACTCCAAATGGTCAGCTACTAAACAAAGGACATTTAGTATAATGCCAAGTTTTTTTAACTTTGTGTTTTCAAATACATGCAAGCCCCCTCACCACGGCAAGGTGACAATCCATCGAGGGACATTCATTGACCTTGCAAAGGCATTCGACACAGTGAATCACAGCGCTCTCTGGACCATACTCCAAAAAATCAGGTGCCCTGACAAATTTGTGAACATCCTTTGGCTCCTCCATGATGACATGATGGCAACAGTCTTGGACAGCAATGGCTCCCAAAGTGACCTATTTAAGGTGGAATCAGGTGTCAAGCAGGGATGTGTTATTGCCCCTACCTTATTTTCTATCTTCGTCGCTATGATACTTCACCTTGTTGATGAGAAGCTTCTCACCAGAGTGGAAATCATCTATCGGACAGATGGAAAGCTGTTTAACCTCAGCAGACTGAAAGCCAAAACCAAGGTCACCACAACATCTATTATAGAACTCCAATATAGTCTGTGCACACTCAGAAAAAGACCTACAAGTCACTCTAAACACCTTTGCAGAAGCATACAAGAAGCTTGGCCTCTCATGGAACATTGAGAAGACCAAAGTGTTCTTCCAATAGGCACCAGCTAATCCCTCTGCAATGCCAGGAATACAGCTTAATGGTGTAACATTAGAAAACGTTGACCATTTCCGCTACCTTGGCAGCCACCTCTCCACAAAAGTCAACATCGACACTAAATACAACACCGCCTGAGCTCTGCGAGTGCAGCAATTTTCAGAATGAAGCAGAGAGTGTTTGAGGATCGGGACATCTGTAGAAATACCAAGGTGCTTGTTTTTCCAAATATAATTTTTTTAATACCTTCCTACCTGTTTTTAAAGCCATTGTCCTCCCAACCCTGCTGTACGCCTGCGAAACATGGACAGTCTACAGACATCACACCCAACTCCTGGAACATTTCCATCAGCGTTGCCTCAGAAAAATCCTGCAAATCTCTTGGGAGGACAGGCGGACAAATGTCAGTGTGCTGGAAGAAGCAAAGATCACCAGCATTGAAGTGATGCTCTTATGCCATCAACTCCGCTGGACTGGCCACGTTGTCTGAATGCCCGATCACAGTCTCCCAAAGCAGCTACTCTACTCCAAACTCAAGAATGGGAAACGTAATGTCAGTGGGCAGGAAAAGAGATTTAAAGATGAGCTTAAAGCCAACCTTAAAAACTGTGGCATAGACACTGAGAACTGTGAAGCCCTGGCCCTTGAGTGCTCTAATTGGAGGTCAGCTGTGACCAGCAGTGCTGTGGAGTTCGAAGAGGCACGAATGGAGGGCTTAAGGGAGAAACGTGCCAAGAGGAAGGAGCGTCAAGCCAACCCTGACCAGGACCGCCTTCCACCTGGAAACCAATGTCCTCGCTGCGGGAGAACATGCAGATCAAGAATAGGTCTCTTCAGCCATCTACGGACACACCCCCAAGACACCAAAGATGGAAGACAATCATCCTCAAACTACGAGGGATCGCCTAAGTAAGTAAGTTTCAAATACATTATAACTTGTATCCTTGGTTCGCTTCTGATTCGATAAATAAATGGCAATAGGGCATAACAAGTCAATGATTTTTGGCAGGGGGTCCTCAAACTTTTTAAACAGAGGGCCAGCTCACTGTCCCTTAGGCCGTTGAGGCAGGAGGGCTACAGTTTGAAAATAAAATGAACAAATTCCTATTTACATTGCACATATCTTATTTGCAATGCACAAAAACATGAAAGAACAATACAATATTTAAAATGCAGAACAATTTTAACCAACATAAATTTATCAGTATTTCAATGGGAAGCATGGGCCTGCTTTGGTTAATGAGATAGGCAAATTAATTAGAATTGTTGTTGTGTGCCTTCAAGTCGTTCAGATTTAGGGTGACCCTAGTTCTAAAGTTTAGGGCAGGGTAAATGACCATTTGGTCCTTAGTTTGGGGACCCCTCATTTATGGCTTAGATCAGGGCCCCCCAAACTAATTCTACATTGTAGAACTAATGCAATTTGACACCACTTTAACTAACATGCCTCAATGCTATGAAATCATGGGAGCGGTAACTTTAGAATTTCTTTAGCTTTCTCTGTCAAAGCGAGTTGGAGCCTCACCAAATTACAACTCCCAGGATTCCATAGCACTGAGCCAAGTTAGTTAAAATGTTGTCAAACTACATTAATCTTTCCCTATGTATCCTTAGTCAATGTCAGCTTAGTAAGTCGTAGAAATTGACTTGGGAAAATCTGAGGAAGGCAACGGCAAACCACTTCTGAAAAAAACAAAACTTGTAAAGAAAATCTTAGGATAGAATTGACATAAGTCAGCACCAACAGTTGGCAGTAACAATTAATTCTACGCTTACCTTTTTTCTACATTTTTAGTGATGCTGTCCTCTTATATGGTGATGAGCAAGTGGCAACTCTATTAGGGGAAAGGATAGAAGTCAGGAATTAAATAGTGAGGTGTTCTGGAGCAGGGGTTGGATTTTTGTGGACCTTGAGTAGGTTTTGCTCTACATCTGCCAATATTCCTTGTCATTGGTTATGCAGGCTAGCAGGCCTTGCCTGTTGTAGTTTTAATCATTGTATAAGGTAAAGGTAAAGGTTTCCCCTGGCGATAAGTTCAGTCGTGACCGACTCTGGGGGTTGGTGCTCATCTCCATTTCTAAGCCGAAGAGCCGGCGTTGTCCAAAGACATCTCCAGGTCATGTGGCCGGCATGACTGCATGGAGCGCTGTTACCTTCCCACCGGAGTGGTACCTATTGATCTACTCACATTAGCATGTTGTCAAACTGCTAGGTTGGCAGGAGCAGGGGCTAACAGCAGGTGCTCATTCTGCTCCCAGAATTTGAACCTGGGACCTTTTGGTCCGCAAGTTCAGCAGCTCAGTGCTTTAACACACTGTGCCAACAGAGGCATAATTTTAGCAGATGTTGCTTTAATGCCACAATATCTTCTGAATAATAATAATAATAATAATAATAATAATAATAATAATAATACTTTATTTATATCCTGCTTTTCTCCTTAAATGGGACCCAAAGAGGCCCACAACATTTTAAAAATAATACACATCAACTGTACATATAACAATAAAACCAACTATAAAATAAAACATAAACATTTTAAAATCATTTAACAGTTCGAAGTCCTCTCTTTAACTGAACCATTAAAGTATTGACTAAGATTCCTATAAGTTGTTCTTCAAAAACATCTGGAATACAAAACCAGTTTTAAAGACTGCTAGCATTGTTTCATACTGGGAAGCAAAATGTTTTGTTCCAGCACTGGTGGAACATCTTCACATAGGACTTTAAACACATTTTTCAGACAAAATCTTTAGGCAATAAATGAAACTCGCTACCATTACATATGAGACTAGCATATGGAGAGGATCACACTTGCAGATCTTATATTTGCATAAGTTTTTAAAAAGCTGTTTGGGCTCTGTTAGGTTAGTGCAGTGGTTTTCAACCTGTGGGCCGAGAATGAAAACCCAGTCTGTGTACCTACTTCCTCTTTATTTATTTTATTTTGTTTCTGCTCCTTTCAGCAGAGCTGACCATTGCATTGGATAGACCACGTCAGCTCTAGATTATTAAATATGGTTTTCTGTGGGTGAGTAGATGGCAACTACTGAATGGCATATGTTCTGTATCAGAAACTAGAGCTGATGTGCTCTATCCAATGCAATTTTCTGAAACGGCACCCCAAATAACCAAACTGAATCTAAAGTTGAACAAAAACCGATTAGTAACCCTTTTGGTACTAATGTTGGAGAGTGGTCCCTGGTCAAAGTAGTCCCTGGTCAAAAAAAGGTTGGGAACCACTGGGTTAGTGAAAGATAGAAGCAAGGTTAGTGGATACTGTCACACGCAACACATTAATTCTGTTATGATGGCTCAGTCATCTCAATGTTTCTGTATCAAAAGATACATCCCATGCTTTGTAAAAATGCAAATTTTTAATATCCCAACTCGTAATATACAAAGTGTACTCCTAGGGGTAATATTTTGTCTGTCTCTAGGACCCAAACAAAATATGAAGGGTCTGATACAAACCCAGGCCCCCATTTTTTTCGCTGATACCACAATTCCTCATCCTATATGCCCAGTCCCATGAGCAATAGACGTTTGTTTTAATACTGTAAGTACGAAAGCATATTCTACATTATGACAAATGCCTACATTTGCTACTTTTTGTTTAAGACTAGCAGATAGCTGGAGAGTCTTTTACTATCTGATAATGTTTGAGTCATCAGTAAAGGAATTATCCTAGTCGTGTCTTGATTTTTTTTTATTCTAATGGACTGATGTGGCTGCAAACATTAGACCAATTAGCTTCAATGCTTTATTTTTTATAACCCTTTCTATTACAAAATTATAAATTAGACCCTCACATTTCTCTCTCTCTCTCCCTCCTGCCTTTTCACATATTCATACTCAGTAGACAAGATTCCTAAGTGGTTTAAGCATTCTTCTTCAAATGCAGGGCCATAGTTTTTGGTGAGTGCTAACTTGCTGAAACCTCTTTTGATGTCTTCTACAGTCGCTAACAGAGGTTTTTTTTTTTAAAAAAAAATCAGGCTATGTCTATTTTATTGGAAACTAATTTTAGTTAGTTTTGTAAAGATTTTATATAATTATATAAAGAGGGTTAAATTATATTATTTTCCAAAAACAAAATCACAGGTTTTCTTTTTTTTAAGTGGAGTATTTTACAGAGGTGGTTTCTATACAACCATGTAATCTGGGTCAGAATGTAGATTAAAGACACCTGGTTTACTTAGGAGTACCTACATCCCATGAACCAGTTCCAAGCTGTGACGGAGTCCACAAAGATCTCACAATTGCAGATCAATCCAAGCCATGAATGTTTTTTCACTACCTCCTCTGATAAGAATACAGCTTTCCATTGCTTGACTGGAGCAGAACAAGGCAAGAGACAACAATCAAGCATGGTTTCAATGTGTTGTCAAAGGCTTTCATGGCTGGGATCACAGGGTTGTTGTATGTTTTCCGGGCTATATGGCCATGTTCCAGAAGTATTCTCTCCTGACATTTCACCCACAGCCATAGCAGAGCACTTGATGAACCAACCTGGACACAGTATATTATTTGAGAACACAGAAATGCTCGACCACTCCAACAACTATCATGTCAGACTACACAGAGAAGCCATTGAAATCCACAAGCATGTGGACAACTTCAACAGAAAGGAGGAAACTATGAAAATGAACAAAATCTGGCTACCAGTATTAAAAAAAACTCAAGAATAAGAACAGTAAATAAGAAGCAACACTCTGAAAACAGAGGAGTTCCAGACATGAATCAACCAGGGGCAGCTAACGACTCTAAACAAAGGATGCCCCCAGGCAGGAAGAAGCCAGGAGATGAAGCTATTCAATGCTGATTAAGGTGATTAATTACAACATTCACACTGGCCTCCAACTGACAAGAGTTCTTCTCTCACCGTGGACTTTCCACAGATATATATAAACCTTCCTTGCTTAATTTCTCCATGCCTCACAACCTCTGAGGATGCCTGCCATAGATGTGGGTGAAACATCAGGAGAGAATACTTCTGGAACATGGCCATACAGCCTGGAAAACATACAACAACCAAGCATGGTTTCCTTTCCAGGGGGAAGTGTTAGTTTGCCTTCATGCAGAGCTGTGTATTTGGTTTCCTTTTCTGACTGCTTCAGTGCTAGCACTGTCCACATAAGTTTTACATTTGTCTTTCAGCTTTCTGCTCTGTTGTTTATACACTCATGAGCTTCAACAGATGTTATGGCTTGATCCAGTATTTCCAGTTTTTTAAAGAAAATATGCATTTTCTGGCTTGATGTGTGTTGCAGTGCATTTTGGAGGTGTATGCTTTGTAGGCACCCCAACTCAAGCCAGCTTCAAAATTGAATTTTAGTGTCTGTGTAGAAGGGCCCAAAACATTTCTCAGAATGATCTGTGGGATTCTTGTGAAGTAAATATTTATACGCTTTTTCCCGATCCTAGGTTTAATATCATTGGATTTGGGAGGCCGAATGGAGTCTAAACCAAAAGTTATGGGATTTTTAATTGTGCAGATGACATTAACTAAAGCTATGTTGGAACAATGGGTTACAGGGATTGCAGCCTGGGCTGAGCCTTTATGAACCCAGGCTAAAGAATTCCATTCTTTCCTTCCTCATATGAGGCCCTGTTAAGTGTTTTGAATTTTTGGAGAATACAGTGTTCCAAACTCAAGTGTCCACTCCCTCCTTCATTTATAGGTACACTCATGTCGTCTGTGTCCCACTCATTTTTGCATGTGTTTAAGCAATCTATGGTCAAATCACTCAAATAAACTAACACTTGCATTAAAGTTAAACAAATGTATTTTGTTTTGTAACACTGCCTCTCTGAGTCCCTCATTGAGGGAGAGACGATGGGATATAAAACAAAGTAAATAAATAAATAAATACTGGAAAGAATCACAAATGAATAAAGCAATAATCCATGGAATACGGTATCTATTGGGGTTGGGGCTGAACTTTGGCACAGGATAGTTGTATTGGAAATCCCATAACCTATTACATAACCTGTTGGAAAATAACTGCATCCAGTCTCTTTGGCAACTGTGGACAAATATGTGAAGATCACCTTTCGAAACGCATGACCTTGTTAGAAGTCAACTCTTTGAACAAGTGATATTCACAAGCATTCATGTAATGGCACACAGGTAACCCAGCTGTTAAACTGAAGAACCGTGTCTTTAAACTGCCAAGGATAAAGATATGCTACTACAAAAACATATTTGGTTAGCAGAGTTTTAAAGATTTTTTTTTGCAGTTGTAATTGTAGTTGCATTTGCCCAAAAGATATGCACTCCCTTGAAACCTCTTAGTTTAAAATATGCACTCAGAGATAAAAGAAAGTCTTCTTTGAAAAATAACTTATCTATAAACATCTTGTATTATTTTACTATACAGGCACAGTTATAGATAGGATGAAGGTTTCTCTTTGCATTGAGAACACAAGGTATCATTCTATCAACAGTCTATAGTCTTTAGTATAGCTGTACTCACTGAAGTCCATAATCATACTGTATCCATTGAAGTCCAAACAGCAACATACACCCACCTCCACTGTGGTCCGGACACATACATCTGCTTTCATTGAAGGCCAGATACATACTGAATACAAAATGGAGTCTTGAGTCTGAACACGCTCATTTCAATCACAAGTCTATAACCCCACACCAAAGAGGTACAAACTGGCAAATCAACATACACATAGAATACAGGTTAGTAAATATATACATCAGCAAATCAATAGTGAGAGGCTTGGGAGGTTGCTGGTTCTAGCAGTGTGGGTTTCTTAAAATTCCTGTCAATCAAGGGGCATCCAGATCCTTCCAGATCATTTGATGACCTCATAATGCAGGGTAATTTTGGTGACATATGCACGTTCCCGTCCATTTGTGCAATGGAGCTCGCCAAATCCCATCCCATGATGTAGAGCTAATTTCAGTGGAGCTCCATCATGCAAATGGAGGGGAACTGGCATTTGCCGGGTGGTGGCGCAGGCTGGTTAGCAGCCAGCTGCAACAAATCACTCTGCAACAAATCACTCTGACCAAGAGGTCATGAGTTCGAACCAGCCCGTGCCTGCATCTGTCTCTGTCTCTGTTCTATGTTCTGGCATTGAATGTTTGCCTTATATGTGTGCAATGTGATCCACCCTGAGTCCCCTTCGGGGTGAGAAGGGCGGAATATAAATACTGTAAATAAATAAATACATAAATAAATAAATAAATAAATGGCATAGGGATCAATAGGGGAAAGCCGAGTCGTGGATGCTTTCCTCTGTGGGATCAGGTAAGAGGAAAGCAAGGATTTGTCATGATTTGTGGCGATTTCGGAGACCAATATGATAAGGTTGCCGAAATGTATCAGTTTCAACTAGATTGTTCTGGTTGCTCTGATCAGGAGTCTTAGGTGTTTTTGTGAGTCTGAATTTGATGTTCTGTGTGCTCTCTCTCAAAGTGCTTGAGACAGTGCTTGTTTCAGAGCTGGGGAAAAGTTTTCATCAAGGACTCCTGTGTTCCTCTTTGTTTTTTGAAGTATTCACCTTTCCTTTCCTAGTCAGATTGGTCTCTCTCTTTCAATTTGGCTGGGCTCCCAGATCACACAATTTTGCTTTGCCTCATACATATACCTGCCTCAAAGACATATACAAAGACCTCAACAAACTTGTATCACAATTTCAAAGGTGATATCTTTCACAGCTGCTTTGTTTTCGGGTCTAACCTTTGCAAAAAAAAATATTTAGAATATCATGCACTGTGCTTATTTGTTTCAGGTATACTAGAAAGTCACAAGTAATATACTACAAAGCATTTATTGAAGAGTTTTATATCTGATGCACAAAGATTGGTGTCATATCAGAAATCTAATAAGGTATCTACTTTGGGTAATAGTTCTGCATTTCTTCCATCTCATATCTTTATATATCAGTAGAATGAAAGGAGATTGTAGGAAACACACACCATATTTTCTGTTTATTTCCTTATTTAATAGTTCTTTGTCTTAACGGCAAAGAATGCATTTCATTAGAAATGTTATAAATAATAATCTAGGAATTTTTGAAATGATTGAACAGGTTGATGGTTGCTTTTTTCAGTGCGTAGTTGGAGATATTTTTTAACATCAAGGATATTAAATGTTCTGTATTTCATTTAAATATATTTCGAAGACCTATTATCTCAACCTACTTTCACATGATCAAACCCTTTCTTTCCCCCACACCCTTCCCACCCCAAGCATTTACTTTTCCTTTCGTTAAAATTTGGTTGATCCCACCATATGCAACTCTTCAGTCAGGAGCTTGATAAGATCTCCTGGATTTATTTATCTTCCATTGTACAGCTGAGGTGGTCTTCATATGTGCGCTAATAATGTTTACATTTATAAAATGGAACACAGACATTCTTCTGGGGTGAGAGATCAGGGGGTCAACAAAACACAGAGATTAGATCGTCTACCTAAGCAGACTGCAATGTAGAAAAACGTAAGCAATGTAGATTTGTACCTCTTTATGTGGCAGTCCAGAGCCAAATTGTTACTTAGATAAGTAAGTTTTTGATTATCTTTTGTTTTCTATGCCACTTTTACCATCAGTGTGTAGTGGCAACAAACAAACAAACAAGGAGTGGAACTTATCTATAATTTAAGGTATCCCAAGATGAGAGATGGCCAAATGTTGACTGTCAGCAACTGTCATAATTAATGGAGAAGACTCATGGGATTTCTGGGCCAACATCTGGATGGCCATTTGTTACCCACTAGATCAAATCCAGCCTTAGCATATTGTAATAACATATTGTATTGATAAGTAACATGTACTTATGTACATTGCATGTGCAAGTACATTTGGCATTTCCATATTTTCCATATTCAGGATGTGGAGAGGATGAGGACTGAATCCAAGAAGAGATAGAATGGAGGAGGTATGGGTTATGTGCTACATTGCATGTGACCTCCAGGTCTGCCCTATAATTGTCTTCAGAATTACAACAAACTGGAGGGTGGAACCAAAGGAAAAAGGATGAACTAAAATGCCAGACAGTAGTTAAGACATCAACCATTTAAAATGGGGGAATGACCCATACTGGGGCTATAAAATCACCAGATGATAGTGAAATAGGTAAGGGGCCACAATACTATGGAATCATGGGAACTGTAATTTTGCAAGGACTCACAAAACTGCAAATCCTAGGATTCTATGACATTCAATCATTGTAGTTGAAGTGGTGTTGAACTGCATTAATTCTAAACTGTAGATGTGCCCCCAAGTAAAAAGACCTAAATTTGAATTTGTCCAAGGTACTGAACTCTATCCCCAAATGGGACCAACACCTTTGATAGCTCCATTAAAGTCTGTGCTAAAACCAAGAACAGATTCATTGTTCCACTGACATGGAAGCCAATAGCTGCCACTGAGGAAAGTTGCTTCTCATAAGTCATGATCTTGTGAGAACTATCTTTTCTTCCTACGCTTCCCTAAATCCCAGCCATTAATGTATCAAGAAAAACTCACTCCTGGAATCACTCCTATGAAAGATTGCTGAGAGTTATAATTTGATGAAATGGAAAATCAATAGAGTTGCCTAATTCCTTCTGTCATCTCAGAAAACTACAATCCCCGGGATTCTTTTGGAAGCGGTAATTTCTTTTGAATCAGTTTCAGCTTGTAGTGTGGCAGGGCCCAGAGAAGTTGTCTCATGAGCTTAAAATACATCTGTGAGTGTGTTTAGCTAGTTCAGAATAAATATTTTGCTAAGGTAAATGGGACTGACTCCTAAGGAACGAGTATAAGCTGAACCTTGATAAAAGCGCTATGTATTTTCTTAGACCAAAGTTATCTCATTTCATAGGGCATGAGCTCAATGAAAAGCATATGTACTCATATTTTTAAGTTTTTGCATTGCATATGATGAGCTAAATCCCATAAGGCGCTGACATAAGGTCTCACCAATTCATTTCCCAATTCTGAAGCCAAGTTTGGTAGTTGAACAGCCAGATGTTGATGAACTTAATTCTTCGTGTCTGTTATAATTAACTTCCTTTACACACAGGCAGAACTCAGTGATGAGATTCTTAATTCTTCTCTTACATACTTCCTGCACTAAATTACTTTCTTTCCACTTCTGCCTTTTTTTTTGCAACCCCTGTCCAATGTCTTCTCCACCTCTGTACCATCCCTAGCAACTATTTTTAAAAGAATTTATTGGGTGTATGTTATTATTATTCTAAAGAAAGTAATATCCAACATACCTTTGCCTAGACATATTTGGCTCACCCAGAGCAGACAGTCTAATGCACACAATACTGCTTTAATTTTATCTGAAAACATTAACATCTGTGATTGAGATTCTAAATTGGGGAACGTGGGAGTTAGTTAGGACCCATTTGAAGGTTACCAGGTGCTTTGCAATTGATCATCATTGATTTCAGCAGCAAAAGGGGAGGCTCTTCTCCATCAAATTAGAATCCAGGCTCTGTTGTATTTGGATATTTGCACTTGCATATATAGGTGACTCTAATTTATGACCCATAGTCACAGATTGGAAAATTACAGCTGGGTACTACAACTCACAGAAACCACGATCAGTGGGGGTTTCTGCAGACTGAAGTCCATATGTTACGAGTCAGATGCCAGCCAATATAAATAACTCAGTTTATTGCAAAAACAACACAAAAGAGCCCAGGAAACAACCAAAAAAGGGCTCAAAACACTTTCTCTTCAGTGTGAAGTAACAATGTCCAAAAAAGAACTCAAAAAACCCAAACTCAGGATATAATCCGGATTATCCTGGGAAATAATCCGGATTAAAACAAACTAAGCCGAAACGGCTGCAAACTCGCTCCACCTACTCGATGGAGCTTAACAATCACAGGAAAGCTACCAGTAACTACCCACAGTGACCAGCAGCCACACTATGCTCCAAAACATTGTTGAAGCCAGACCGCATATAAAGGAGAAGTCACAGCCACTACATCCGGTCCGCGTTGTTAGGGAGAAGTCACAGGCATTGAGTTCCAATCTGTGTGGCTAGGGAGAAGTCACAGGCATCAAGTTCCAGTCCGCACCATTAGGGAGAAGTCACAGGCATCGAGTTCCAGTCCGCGTCGTTAGGGAGAAGTCACAGGCATCGAGTTCCAGTCCAAGGTCAACACAAAGAGCCAAAGCAACTGAAGCAAGCCGGCAGCTAATGCATAAAACCAACACAGGACAATCCAGCGCAAACCCACACAATGCCAGCCCCCGTTGCCACTGAAAACCCGGGTTAACACTTATGTCCCAAAGCAGTCTTCCAAACACGTCTTCTGAAACAGAGATTCCGAAAAGTGCCCAACAAACATCTTGCCGATTGCAAGGTTACATTAGCAACAAACTTACTTTTATCTACAAGTCCTCCTTGAGCCAGCTAACACCCTATCCACAGCTGAACCTTGTTGCTGCAAATCCTCATCAGAGCTGGAGTCGCCCAACGCCCCACCTCCAGCTGCTGCCCTTTTACAATCTCTCCAGCCAGACCACCTTCTATCCAAACCCATAACTCCCCAGGATCCATCTGTATCTTCTCTGTGCCACTGCTTGTGGGTTCCTCAAAAATCTCCCGGATCTCCTGAACCCTAGTCCAATCCATCTCTTCACTCCCAGAGTCTGACATCCCATCCTCCTGACTCCCAGCACCACAATCCCCTTCAAAACCCTCAAAGGTATCATCATCAGTGGGTTCCATAAGTATTTCCTGGATTCTCTTCCTTTGTTGCTCCTCACCGGAGTCTTGCTTACTAGTAGTTTTCCTGCCTCTTCTAACACAACTAGTAGTATCTCTACTCGAAGATTCCAACGAAGACTCAACCACAACACCATAAGTAAGATTTCCAAGCTCTGTGCATGGAATCATCAAATCCAATAAGAATTTTGGCTGCAAAAACAATATATAATTAATGTTGGGAATTATAACTTTATGCATTGACTCTACTCTTCTGAGTTTTCCATCTCCAGCCCTAGCCAGTGGTTTTATCTGGTTTCTTCCCCATGTCAGTGTTATACACCTAACTTCAGTTGATGGAACAGAGTTTGAATTTTTAAAAATGCATGTTTCTCAACAAATTCTGCAAACTTTATTATTGATGTTTTCTTCAAATTATATGCTCTTCACAAATAGTCTCTAGGGCATTGAAAAAGGAAAATCACAATTCAATCCAACATGTCCAATTATTTTCAACATAGTCTACTTCAGGCCTGTACATCCTGTGGCCCTCCAGATGTTAAGTATTCCAACTACTAGAAGCCCTAGACAGCTTGACCAATGGTCAGGAATTCTGGGAGCTGAAGTCCAACACATCTGATCAGCTACAGATTGTGCAGGCTTGGTTTACTCCCAGCTAAGTATGTATAGAAACAATGAGAAACTATGACTTGATTCTTACTGGCTAGTTCCAATTAAAGTAGACCAATTGACTCAATCATTGAATGGTGTCAACACTTATTTAAAGCTCATTGATTCAATGGGTCTACAACAGGATATTGTTTACATTTAGCAGTGATTATTTCAAAGAGCTGATTGGTTGTAGTGTAGAAACAATGTGTACAGGATTGGACCTTCTTTTAATATCAGTAGATATTTGTATCAACCAAAGATTGCAAGATACTATATAACTTTAGCCTACTATGATAACTAGGCATTACTACAAATGGCGTTGAGCCTATTCATCCTTGGAATTTGAAATCCAATTCAAATGAACTTTTGAGTGAGTGTCAGTGATATTTACTGAAAACAATAATGGTGGGGAAAATGTGATAGGTTTTTCCCCTTTCGTGTCCTTTCCATTTCTAAAACCTGGGTGGTAGGACAGTATCGTAAGACTCAGTAATATTATTCCTGGGTGTGCTGAACTATTAAAACCGTATGCTCCACTGAGAAGATCACATTAGCCAACAAAGGAAAAATATAATAGCATAAGACTTCAGCATATAAATTAGATTATTATTGCGTTTTATTAATAACAGCCATGGTTGTCAGAAATACATGTTATGGTTTTTGCTCTATTTATTACATGTAGACCACAGCACAACTTCCTCACTTTGAAAGAAAAAGCAATCTTGATGTTCAGGCATGACACTTCTTTATGGATAAAATAGAAATTTACTTAGTATCTAACAATTTCATTCAGCTGTTTCATCTCTGCTTTAACACCATTATGCAAAACACAGTAGCCAGTATGATTAAGAAAGTGGCCAAGTTCTTGCTCATTGTATGAAAAACATTGAACCTGTTTCAATAATTGCTGATTTGATAGATCAAGTGTGTTCTTATGATCAATGAGAGCAGTGGCCTGTATATATTGATTACCACCTATACCTATGGAAATATAGTTATTTTTATCATGGGAACAATGATAAAAGCAACCACAAATAGGATTGATGTGGCAAAAATATAAAAAAAATAATTCAAGAAACATCTTAATTGATAACACCTCTGGTGATACCTACTGGTTTCCATATCACTTTCTCTGCGTACCCTTGCTTCAGCTTGAAGTTTAAACTTTAATGGAACTATCCAAAGTGCTGAACTTATTTTGGAGAGTAAATTCAACATCTTGAACATATCCTTTAAATTTTAGACTAAAACCCATCGAACTGCAAAGACTCTGGCACAAGCCAGTAAAGGTGGTCCCAGTGGTGATCGGCTCACTGGGTGCAGTGCCAAAAGACCTTGGCCAGCACTTAAAAACAATTGGCACTGCAAAATTACCGTATGCCAGCTGCAAAAGGCCACCCTACTCACATCTGCATGCATTATTTGCCGATACATTACATAGCCCTAGATACCTGGAAAGTATCTGATGTGTGATGCAATACAACAGCCAACATAGTGAACTTGTTTGTTGTGTACCAATCTTGTTGTGTATCAAATAATAGTAATAATAATAATAATAATAATAATAATAATAATAATAATAATATAATGCAAAGACTCTGGCACAAGTCAGTCAAGGTGGTCCCAGTGGTGAACGGCACACTGGGTGCAGTGCCTAAAGACATTGGTCTGCACTTAAACACAATTGGCTCTGACAAAATTACCACCTGCCAGCTGCAGAAGGCCACCTTATCGGGAACATCACGCATTATTCGCCGATACATCACACAGTCCTAGACACTTGGGAAGTGTCTGACGTGTGATCCAATACAACAGCCAGCAGAGTGTCTGCTGTGGACTCATCTTGTTGTGTTTCAAATAATAATGTCATGCAAGGTAAAATGAAATAGAGATTCACCACAGTTCAAGCTTCTTTATTATAATGAGGAAAATTTGCAATACTAAAATCCTTCTCAGAAAAAGGTGCAATATGGGTATTAATGTTAAAAAAAAGATTTAAACTAGTTCTGCATTTACTTATCAAGGCGGATGAAAGCAAAAGCACTTGGGGTGCTATCTGGGTTTCATAATTAAAATATATCCACATTATACAGAACAAATAAAGGATGTTTCTGGAAATGAATGACCTCCTTGTTCGGTTTTGGTTTTTAAATCAAAGTTGACAAATACAGCTAGAGCATTACTGTATGTGAACTATAGGGCACTTTTTGCATATATAAACACGAATTAGCATTTCATGGCAATTTGTTAATTTAATTAGCAGTTTCCAGCATTTATTTTCACTATTACTTAAGCAGAACACCCCCATTGTAAGCATGGAAATGAAGGTCACATGAGTGAATCTTGTTTTGCCAGGTGGACTGTCTAGCATGTATGGGATCTTGATAAAAAACAGCTGCAAGTGCCTGATACCACTATGCCTGAACTGTGCAAACAAATACGTCTTGGCCTCAGATATTTGCCACATCTGCCAACAATTAGTTATCTATAAGAACTGGAAAGGGGGCACAGAATAAACATGATCTGATTTCAGAATAAGCAAACAAACAAGGGACATGGCATCATTATTCATCAAGTGGATGTGGAGTTCCCTACCTTGTAGACTCAGGCTCAAACCTGTCAATCGGTAAAGCTTAACGAAAGGTATTAGATAACAAAAGATCTGACTGTGAATGCCTTGCAGATGTTCTGGGAGTGAAATAACCAACCTGCCTGTCTGTCGGAGAAAGATTTCTCAATAGTGAGCTGGGTTGCTTATGGATTCAGATATGGGTGGCACATTGCCTTTAACATCAGCGCCTTCTTTGAGCACACCTTCATCTCTGTGTAATCCTCCTCCATTCACTCAGAAAGGGAACTTGTATTACCTTTACAAATGTTACACATTGCAGAGATTAGTGGCTTCCCACCTCTCAATCTAGTCCTTGACTCAAATTCTTCAACTCAGTCAGAAACAAGGGAAGCGGGTTTATACTGAGCAGAGCTTGTACATGTTATTTTTTATATGGCAGTATTCAGAATCCAAGCCAGAGTGATCATTCACAGGGTTGGACACTGGCATTCATGTTAACATTGTAGTGATTCTGCTGTGGATTTTATTTCATTTTTATTTTAAATGTACTGAAGTGATTTGGGGGATTGGGTTTATCTCCTTTGACAGCTCCCGGAAAATCGGGAATAAAGAATGTGGATTTTATCACATGAAGCTGCTATTCCATAGCTGTTATATGATCACCAATAGTGGATTAATATCATCATGAACAACCTTGCTGTCACATATCTCTGCATGCACAGAACTGTACCGATTTGCTGGTCCCTCACTTCTGCATAACCTCATAACCCCATCCTCCCATACTTCTGTTGTTCTTTAATTTTCTAAAACAATTTAAAAAGCAATTTCACAATTGCTGGTATATTTAATTTTTTAAAAAAAATATTGAAGTAATAGAGAGTTGTAGAGAAAGATAATCTGGCATGAGAACAATTTTTATCACATTTCACTGCAATCACACTTTTGTACTGCTTTGTTGATGTTTGGTCCCACAGTCACTCTTCCTTACTACTGCACTAGTCTTTTTCTTCTACCCATGTGTGCCCTAACTAGAGCATGCACATCTTTCAATTTTTTGTTAATTTATCCTGTAATTGTAAAAATAACAGTAAAATAATAACTTTTTTTAAAAAATTAAAAGACAAGAAATAGAAAAAAAGGGAAAACTGGAGTAAAACCAACTTCATCCTGCTTGGAAATAGAAAGGGGAAGAGAGGAGAATCACACACTGCTAGTGCTAAATTAGGAGCCTCCAGTGGCCTAGGGGATAAAAGCCTCATGCTTTGAAGGTTGGGTTGCTGACCTGAAAGCTGCCAGGTTTGAATCCCACCCAGGGAGAGTGTGGATGAGCTCCCTCTATCAGCTCCAGCTCCATGCGGAGACATGAGAGAAGCCTACCACAAGGATGGTAAAACAGCAAAACATCCGGGCGTCCCCTGGGCAACGTCCTTGCAGATGGTCAATTATCTCACTCCAGAAGCAACTCCGGTTGCTCCTGACACGGAAAAAAAGTGCTAAATTAAAAAGACCAGCAGGGTGTGCACTGGGACATATGCTATGCAATGCTAGGCCAAAACAACAATGACACCTACCTACACATTATGATATTCTATGAGGGCGTTTGTACACTGCCATATAATGCAGTGTAGAGTTGCATTAGGTTGCATGCATCCACGCAACACACACAAGCTGATGCAGCTTCACCCAGGATAAGCTGCTTAATAAGACTGCACTGAATTAGAATCATAGAATCATAGAATAGTAGAGTTGGAAGAGACCTCATGGGCCATCCAGTCCAATCCCCTGCCAAGTAGCAGGAAATCGCGTTCAAAGCACCCCTGACAGATGGCCATCCAGCCTCTGCTTAAAAGCCTCCAAAGAAGGAGCCTCCACCACAGCCCGGGGGAGAGAGTTCCACTGCCGAACAGCCCTCACAGTGAGGAAGTTCTTCCTAATGTTCAAGTGGACTCCCCTTTCCTGTACATTAAGGAAGAACTTCCTGACTGTGAGAGCTGTTTGGCAGTGGAACTCTCTTAAAATTAAAATTAAAAAAACACACACACACATGGAAAAATAAGGATCCTGTTCCAGGACTTGGATGTTCCCCTGTGTTGGGACAGCAGAGACCATGATTATGTCCTCAAAGGCATCAAGGACTCCAAAGGGCTCAAACAACCTTGTGGAGGCAGGTTGACTATCCCTCCTTTCCCAAGCACCCCAATTTAGCCCCTAAAAGACAGGCTCCTCCCAAGCTAATGTGTTCAGTTAGATGACAACAAACCAGGAAGTAAAGATCTCGCAGGCCAAGGTAAGCACCAATTTTCTGTGATTTAGGGATGCTGACAGGGGTAGAATCCTGCCCCATCCCCAGGTGTGGTGAACCTTGGAGACAGTTAACAGCACCCTGTATGGCTATAATGCAGCCTCAAACCAGTGTAGGGACCATAAGCCAGAAAAATAGTAAACTATTGCCTATGTAGCATTGTGTATGCCTGTGCATATGCCCCTCCCTTCCTGTGAGCTGGTGCCTTTCTCCAGGAAGTTCCAAAGGGAGAAGAAAACTCAGAGTAAACAAGTTAGGTCATTGGTATCACTTATTCCAAGTAGGTATGGAAGGTGAGGAAGACCCTCAGCCATTGGTCAATTTTAGATAAGCTGAGATATAAAATTCTTTGTTTGCTATGCATATGTTGCGACGGCCATTTTCATGGTACGGACCCACTAGAGTGGGTACCTACGGCTGTTTTGCCTTATCATCAGCTGTGATAACAATAAAAGGCTTGTTTTATTGTTCTCCTGGAATTCTCTCCTTTACTTCCCCTCCGGGCTAGTCTCCAGCACCAGTATACTGGATTGGAGCTGCATTATGTACATGTGTAGAACTGCCTGGAGATACTTCCAGCTCCTCACCATCCCATGCAACCATTGAAGGATCTTTTTAATAGGGTGTGGTATGTTTTACTCTGTTTACTGTGTTGTGATGTGTTTTGAAACTATTTTGATTTAGTGTTTTGAAAAAAATTGTTCAACTTAAAAAAAACCTTTTTGAAACAAATATTTTAGCACTATTTTGTTTGTTGTTGGAGAATTGTGGGATAGAAATAACACAAAAGTGTTATTGTTTGGAGGTTTTTGCATTTCTTCAGACTTGAAACTAAAAATTTTTTTGAAGTGTACCAAAAGAGGAATCAGAAATTGGTTCCAGTATAGTAAACAGAGAGCAAAATGGTTATTGATTTATGTCTGGGTTATTATATTGGCTCGAAGAATCAGAGGAGAGTAAACATGCTTCAATCCACAAACTGCCTATTTGCAACAAGGCACACTGGATTTGATGGAATTACTTTGGTAAAGTAGCTTGTGTGCCACAAATTAATTCCGTACCTGATTGTATTTGGTTTCCATGGCCACCTAGCCTGGTTGCCAACTGCTTTTGTTAGCTGTGTAATGTGAGTCTATCATTTTAAGATTTGTACTTTCAGGCAAATTTAGTGAGCATGCGCTGACTTCCAGTCATGTGATGAATTGGAAGGATTTAGCCAAAAACCAAGTCATCCTCAATATACAAAAAAGAAAATGAACAAAATGGCCCCTTTGCAGTTATTCCCTTTCTGGAAAAGAGAAACATGGTTGGATAAAACTGGTTTGGAAACTGAAGACTAAGGATGCCTGCCATAGATGTGGGCGAAACGTCAGGAGAGAATACTTCTGGAACATGGCCACACAGCCCAAAAGACATACAACAACCCTAAGAGCCATTTTTTGCCCTTATTACAACCAACAAACTACATCTCAGCTAGAGATTTTGTAATCATGCCCTATTCAAACATAGAACCACTGCTCCTAGAAGCTTCTAATGGTATATCTACACAGTAGAATGAATGCAGTTTGACACCACTTTCACTTCCTTGGCACAATGCTATAGAATACTGGGAGTTGAAGTTCTACAAGATCTTTTTCTCTGCTGGCCTCTTACCGAAGGACAACTCCCATAATGCCATAGCTTTGAGCCCTGGTAGTTAAAGCGCAGATGCACCTGAAGATATTTGTTAAAACCCTACTTGCACTCGGATCAGGGAGGGGTTTTTGAAAGGGTTTACAATCTGTAAGATGCATGCCCTCCAATATTGCATAGAGGAAAATTGATACACATGTGGCCAAGAGTATGGTTAAGATGGCAACAGTTATTAATAAGGAAAAAGCAGGGAAGCTAGGACAGTCTGCAAGAATTTGCTTTTGCCTGAGCCTACTGGGAAAGGAAAGTCCCTGCCCCTTCCTCTTCTCACCCCAATAATGAATTAACTGAGCATAAACTACTTTTGCTCTTCCAATTTAGGCCCTTTCCACGCTGCTACATAAAATCCAGTTTGTGTGCTGGATTATATGGAAGTGTAGTCTTATATAATCCAGTTAAAAGCAGATAATGTGGATCATCTGCTTTGATAATCTGGATTATATGGCAGTGTAGAAGGGGCCCCAGTTTGCAGCAAATGCAATACGTTGAGGAGAAAGGGGAATAGCTGAAGGAAAAGAGACAAACTAGGACATTTTAAAAGCAACTAAAAAAAAAGATAAATTGGGGATTGTCCAAGACAAATTGAAACAATTGAAGGGTATGCAAAATGGCCCTGAGGGAAACACATGCAGGCCATGGGACACATTTTTCTCACTCTGGCTTTAAATGGATAAATGTCACTTTAGGTCTAGGGGGCATCTACATTATAGAATTAATGCAATTTGGTGCCACTTTCATTGCTATGGTTCAATGTTATGGGATCATGGGAGTTGTAGCTTTACAAGGTATTTCACCTTCTCTGCCAATGACTGCTCGTGCCTCACCAAGCTACAACTCACATGATCTAGTAGCATTGATCAATTGAGGTTAAAGTGGTTTCAAACTGCATTAATTCTACATTATAGATTAGGCATGGGCAAATTTCAACCCTCCAAATATTTTGGACTTTAACTCCCACAATTCCTAACAGCTGGTAGGCTGTTAGTAATTGTGGGAATTGAAGTCCAAAACATCTGGAGGGCTGAAGTTTGCCCATGCCTGGTATAGATGCACCTTAGACTACGTCCAAGTAGAACTGACCCATTGCATCAACCACTGACTACTAGATATGGGCTCAGTTACTGTTTCATTCATGTTTCCGTACCGTTTTGCTTATTTGGAATGCACTAAATGGTACACCCCCTCTGATTTAGAAACATCAGTGAAATAAATGAAGAGTGGGAATGGTAACTGTTTGTCATCTGATTTCCGTGCTTGCCAGGACTGCAGGCCCTAGGAGGCACGGACGCTTCTCTCTTCTCGCCCCTTAACTGTGTAAAGCAAAAGATACTATAACTCCATTGGCGTATGTGGACACAGCACATCTTCAGGGTCTGGTGCGCACATGAAATAGTGCATCTTACCCAGTGCTTCGCTTCAGACTGAACTCCAAGCCCATCTTCAGGGTCTGAAGTGGAGCACCGTGTAAAATGCACTATTTTGGCACTTTGCTTCAGAGCCTGCTGGCAGGTCTGCTCGCCAGACTCAGTCTTTTTCCAGGGAGTGTGATAAGCAAGCTCAAAACACATGAATGCGCTAGACCCTGAAGATGCACTGTGTCCACACATGCCAATGGAGTTACAGTAAATATTTTTCCTTTGCTTTACACAGTTAAGGGGGAGAAGAGAGAATATGAATGGAACATACAGAAATGGATAGCAATTCCGTATAAATGCACAACACTATTGACTACTAATGCAAAACCCAAGATTCAATGGGCCAGTTTAGTTAAAATTAGACTTTCAATTTAAGCCAATGCATTTTGTATGATTTTTGTGCATGTAGACTGCAGTTTTTCATGACCCCAGATTTTATCTCTATATATACATATTCAGACTGATTGCTTTTTCTAAGCCTATTCAGTAGCTACATTGGATACAACTGAAGATGATTTAGAACTTCATTTTCCCTTGTTCTAGTTGCTGAGACAAAACTCTTCATGACAACCCCCCTTATTTTGCTAGATTTTTTATGGAGGATTTTATTTTGTATGACATCCACTGTTTATAATAGAGAAATTATAGTGCCTGTCAAGCTGATGTTCAGTGCAACTGTGCTTCTGTGGGATGCTTTTTCTGCTCTTTGAAATGTTTTATTTCCCCAAATGCCAACTTATTTGTATCAAGTTGAGTTAAAGACATTCATTATCATGGAATGTTGTTGAAAACAGTCACAATAAAAGCAATGCATTATTGGCTGACTCTTTTTCAGTCATTTTGGAGGTCTCGAAGTCAACTTTAGTTGCTGCCCTCCCTGCTTTTAATCCATCACTTAAACCTTTCATAACACTCACAAGCTGTCAGAGTTGTATACACTACTAAAATAAATATAGAGTATTACATGCAATAAATAACAAAAGGACAAAATTATCCTCCTAGATCAACCTGCTGGTACTTAGCTTTGAGATGCCTGTTCTCACACCATGTAGTAAAAATATGCTTACCAAATACTTGAAAAACATTGGGAAAACATTGCAGACAGACATTTCACCACATTTTAGCTCTTATAAGTACCTTGTTCTTCAGCCTTGAATCTTCTATTTAAGGATCCATTCTCCTAGAAAAGGCTTCTTAAACCTTTCCATTCAGGATCCCTTTCGGCTCAAGATACTTTTAAGTGATTCAAGAATGTAGGTATATATAATAGATATAAAAACCAAACATGTATTGATAATAAATCAATGATGAAGAATCATCTGCAGAGTCTACTATAAACACTACACATCAGATTTGTGTAAATGTCTAAAACAGTCACTAATTGGTACTGAGAAAACCTTTACTGTTGCCAAAATTTTCATAACCCAACATTGAACTATGGGGTCCTCATCTGGGATAGGACCCATAGTTTAAGAAGCAGTGCCCTAGAAAAAACTCTTTCTAAACTCTCTGGACTTCAACTCCCAGAAGCCTCTGCTACTGCGGCTAATGATCAGGGATTTTGGGATTCTGGGAGCTGAGATCCCAAAGATCTATAAGACAAGTGTTTGGGCAATGCTTCCCTAACCAGAGCCAGCTCCATTGGCTGCAGATAAGTTTCCATTCCGAATTCAAAGTGCTAGCTATCACTTATAAAGCCCTAAACAGCTCAGGTCCTACCTATCTTTGTGACCGCACCCCCTCCTATGAACTGACGTGGGTTCTAAGATCTGCTGGGAGGCCCTCTTCGTGGTCCCGCCACCGTCACAAGTGCAATTGGTGGAGACGGAGAGGGCTTTCTCGGTGGTGGCCCCCGGCTTTGGAACTCCCTCCCCACACTGGCCCCAAGACAGGCCCCCACACTGTCCTCCTTTTGTAGGGACTTGAAGATGTGCCTCTTCAATCAAGCCTTTGAGAATATTTAGTCCCTAGTTGTCCTACATAGCAAACGCACATCCTGCACTTTATCCCATGCCCTCTCTCCATTACTGCAGGTGGCACTTATTTTATTCCAATGTTTACAGCCCGACCATAGTGTTAATAATTTATTGCTATGGGTAGAAGATTGCAGCTTGATTGAGTCTGAATTGTTGTTTTATATGTTGCATGAGTTTTAATTTATTGTATTTTATATTGTGTTCACTTTTATGTTGTTTTTAGGCACCTTGTGCCATTTGTAAGCTCCCCCGAGTCTCTTCAGGGAGATGGCGGCAGGATATAAGAATAAGTTATTATTATTATTATTATTATTATTATTATTGACACAACGACGTTGTATGACACAGCAAACAAGATAGATAAGATAACTCAGTCGCTATCAGGACCTCAAGACTGAACTTCAAAGACTCTGGCAGAAACCAGTGCAGGTGGTCCCGGTGGTGATGGGCACACTGGGTGCTGTGCCAAAAGATCTCTGCTGGCATTTGGAAACAATAGGCATTGACAAAATTACAATCTGCCAACTGCAAAAAGCCACCCTACTGGGATCTGCGCGCATCATCCGAAAATACATCACACAGTCCTAGACACTTGGGAAGTGTTTGACTTGTGATTTTGTGATATGAAATCCAGCATGTCTATCTTGTTTGCTGTGTCATACAATAAAATAATAATAATAATAATAATAATAATAATAATAATAATAATAATAATAATAATAATAATTACATGGAGAAGGAGCCATGAGTGTCTTGAAGGTGGTACACTCCCAAATCCCATCTTCCTTAACCAGTATATTCAATGGTAAAGCATATGAATTGCATTCCAACAACATCTGCTCTCTCTGGTGCCGGATTTTAATGAGTTTCCTGAAAAACAGGGAAGAGTATCAACATAACTTGTTAAAGGGAATAAAGACTCTCAGCAATCTGAAACATTCCTTTCAAGACAGTGCTCTTGCCCTGAGATTTCTTTCTTGCCCTGATGCCCTTGAGGCAAGGGCCAGGTATGGCCAAGTCTTGAAATATTTGAATCCCATTCTTTTTCATTATCATTTACCTCCTGCATTGACACATCACGCTTTTAATTGTTAAATGTCACTTTCCAGTTTTAATGTAAGAATAGCTCCAGCTTCTGTTTTACTGTTATGATTATATTAGTTTTATTCTGAATCATAGCTGTTGTCATTTGAATACCATCCCAGGTTCACAGGATGAGAAAAATCAATTTATAAATCTGTCCCATAACGTGAGAACGGCATGCATAAGAACTGTAAGATGTCTTACTAGTACTGTTCTCAGAAAAAGCAGGTAGCCCTGCAGAATAGCATTGGCCTACATAGTTACAAGATATTGTAGTACCATCAGCAAGCAGACATCGCGGCAACTGCTGTATAGAATCAAGGTGTCGGAGCGTCTCTGTGTTCTTATAGTAACACAGACTGATTAAACACAAGGACCTTTTTTTTAAAAAAAAAAGGCAAAAGCAAAGTGTAACACTTCCATTAGACTGATTTCAGACTGTTTTGATAGCAGATCAGATGCTTTACCATTTTAGACTTGTTGAATGATCCCATTCAGTGTGATTCACAGAGAAGCTGAAAATCAGGTCAGCAAGAGAAAATGTCAAGATGTTTCAAATGCAGGACTTGATAAAAGTGCTTTTCTAAAAGAGGTCACTGACCTGTCTGTGGTATCTGATTCTGAAACGTTTTAGGTGGCAGCTCTGAAAATATATGATAAACTTGTATATTTCATTGACGTCAGTGGGGGTCAAAGACTCAGGAGAGTTTGAAGTGTTGTTATGAGTGATCTTTATTTCTCTTGGCTGTACGCATCAAATACAATGCAGTTGGTGTTGCTTTGAATTTAATATTTTGTGGTAAGCCCTTGATTGTTGTATGTTTCTTTACACACACTCTCACACACAGAGAACATATCTAACCTTTTATCTCATTCTTTGGATGTTTACTGCAATAACTGAAAACCTGTGGCACTCCAGATGTTCCTGAAGCCCACTGCTTATCAGCTTTACAACTGAATGGCTAATGGTAAAGGATGATGGGTGTGTGACCAAATAAATTGAACCTAGGACAAAATGCTTCTTCATATCTGCTCCATTCAGCATGAGGAAAGCACATGAATGGGCAAGGGATCACAATGGAAGGTCATGGCTCCAAAATAGGATGGTATAGTTGAGGTTTCCAGACTACAGATCATCATAATGTACAACCTGCCTAGAAACTCTGCATGTGTAAAGTTATATATGACGTCAGAGACTGTATTTTTTTTTTTATGGAACCCTACAATACAAAAGCCGATATATGCATAGTTTAAGACACATTGTTGACTTGCAGCATGCAGGACAAAGTTACATTTTAGATCTGTCATCATCATCATCATCATCATCATCATCATCATCATCATCACCATCACCATCATCATCATCATCATAAGTTTATTTATATCCTGCCTCCATCTCCCCCGAAGGGGACTCGGGGCGGCTTACAGCAAAATCAGATACAAAAAAATAACAAAATACGAAACATCAAAATACAGAACAAAAACCAGTAATAATACAGTAGAGTCTCACTTATCCAACACTCACTTATCCAAAGTTCTGGATTATCCAACGCATTTTTGTAGTCAATGTTTTCAATGCATTGTGATATTTTGGTGCTAAATTCATAAATACAGTAATTACTACATAGCATTAATGTGTAATGAACTACCTTTTCTGTCAAATTTGTTGTATAACATGATGTTTTGGTGCTTAATTTGTAAAATCATAACCTATTTTGATGTTTAATAGGCTTTTTCTTAATCTCTCCTTATTATCCAACATATTCACTTATCCAAAGTTCTGCCGGCCCGTTTATGTTGGATAAGTGAGACTCTACTGTATACACACAATAACTGGAAAACCCCCCAGAAACGCAGTATTAAGACATCGAATTAAAACCAATGAGGTTGCAAAAGTGGATAAGCAAAGTGCTCATTATGAGTTACAAATTCAGAAGTAGATAAAGTGCACCAGATTCAATTTAGATCACATTGGGTTGGGAGGAGACCTGAATTAATATCAAGTAATCAGGAGTAGAGCGATCAATACAAAAGGTCGAGGAGTGTAATTGTAATTATGATTATAATTGTGATGGGGATGGCCGATCTTAACGAAAAGTCACCCAGGTTTTCAGGCTCTTCCGAAATGCATCATCATCATCATATATTTTTATCTGTCTTCTAGTTTATGCTTGCTGCATAGATTATAAATTAAAAGTCCATGAAATGATGACATCAGCAAAGAGATCCACAGGGGTCTTGGAGGTCTCAAAAGTGCTGTGATCATTTCAGTTCTAGCTATGGGGATATACCTGGACACTTCACTTCTCCAGGCTGAGCTGTCCATTGCAAAACATGGAATGGACATATGGAGTGACTTCAGTCGCAACCTTGTCACACAAACTGCCAGAATCGCTGTGGATCACCACACATCATTGCAATCCTGGCAACACCCACCCAGGAGGCGTGGGGACCTATTGCTGTGCACCCCACACAGTTCTGGCTTCCTCATTACATGGGAGGAAGTATCTGTTGCCCGGTTTGCCCCATTGAGGGCATTGCAACACAAGAAGACTTCCATATTGCCATCAGTGGCTTTTTTCAGCAGCAACTCTGGTTCTGCCACAGTTTTGCTCCGGAGCTGCCCTGGAAGTACTTCTCTCATGTGTAGTGGGAGCAGGTGGGCTCTGTGGCAAAGCTGTGGAACAACGGGCATTGCCATTGAAATTTGCCACTTATGATGAGGTCGTAAGTGAGGAGGAGAGTCCGTGTTTCAGCATAAGTTTGAATATGGATATACAGTAGAGTCTCACTTATCCAAGCCTCACTTATCCAAGCTTCTGGATAATCCAAGCCATTTTTGTAGTCAATGTTTTCAATATTTCGTGATATTTTGGTGCTAAATTGATAAATACAGTAATTACAACATAACATTATTGCATATTTGACTACGTTTTCTGTCAAATTTGTTGTATAACATGATGTTTTGGTGCTTAATTTGTAAAATCATAACCTAATTTGATGTTTAATAGGCTTTTCCTTAATCCCTCCTTATTATCCAAGATATTCACTTATCCAAGCTTCTGCCAGCCCGTTTAGCTTGGATAAGTGAGACTCTACTGTATATGCTATGCTGAAGAAATGTAGGATTGGGACCAACAAGAATAAAAGTGTGGAAGAGAATTTCACAGTTTGGGCGCAGCCACTAGAAAGGCCTGGAGTTTTTCTAAAACTGCTTTGATATAATAATAATAATAATAATAATAATAATAATTATTATTATTATTATTATTTATTTATATACTGCCCTATCTCCCAGAAGGGACTCAGAGTGGTTTCCAATCATAAAACAACAAGTACATTACATAACCACATAAAACATAATATTAAAATAAGATTTAAAAAACTATACAATTAGATAATTGGGGACTGTAAAGGGGATGGGGGACTATAAAGCAAATATATTAACATAAAACATTTCGGAGTAGAAGAGTCTTATACAGTATATTCCAGTCCAGAGATTGGCGGTGTACCAGAGTGATTACTCAAAAACCTGCCGAAACCACCAGGTCTTCAATTCCTTATGAAAAATGTTCAAGGTAGCGGATTGTCTAATCTCCTTTGGGAGTGCATTCCAGTGCCGGGGGTCCACTGCCGAGAAGGCTCGCTCCCTCGTCCCCACCAACCGCACTTGAGACGGAGGTGGGAGCGAGAGGAGGGCCTCCCCGGCTGATCTTATGACCTGCACTGGT
Organism: Anolis carolinensis; assembly: GCF_035594765.1. Lineage (NCBI taxonomy): Eukaryota > Metazoa > Chordata > Lepidosauria > Squamata > Anolidae > Anolis > Anolis carolinensis. Next base: position 140,265,824 of record NC_085845.1, read on the forward strand.
TCGCAGGAGGAGATGTGATCGCGGAAATAGGCAGGGCCTGAGCCTTTAAGACGGCTTGGCCACCTTCAAGAGTAGCCAATATGTAACACATTCCAGTGACCCAACCATAATGTTAGAAGAGCATAGAAAACGATGACCAAGCTTTTCATAAATGCTCAGCTGATGAATCTGCTAAGGCAGGGGAATGGCAAAATTGGATTTGAGAACACTGCTAGATTTTGAATCTGCTGTTTTAAGGGGAGTGCAGCTCTTTCCAAATCTAAACTCCAACCCTTTGTGCCTGAGAACCATCTGCCCACAGTATCTCCAGCTTCTCACAGTTTAATTTCAGTTGTACAATTTCAAAAGGAAGTTGTGAGATGTGTGATGTCCCCCTATTGCCACTTGGCATTGATTTAGTCTTCTATTTTTGTTCAAGGAGATTTAGCCATGCATCATAAATGGTACACAAGATATCAGAGGCTTTTGTACATTTTGTATGGCATAGTTTGCATATGCATATAGCATGTACTCAAGAATGTACTCATAAAATCTTTGTATTCAGCACATAGCCTATCCTACAGCACTGAAAATGCCTGTTGTTTAACTACTTCTTTCCCCCACTGAAATATGTAAAAATAGTGACAAAGAATGAAGTAGGTAAAATGTAAATTAAGCAGTGACTGTTCATTTACACTGCTTCTATTCATATTCATCATTATGTATAAAACTCCTGTCACAGATGCTTTGTGAGTCATGGATTCTATGAATTTACATGGTACATGACCTCTGACATGCAGGCATTTATCTGGTTATAAGAGTAGGCGGCTTGATCGCTTTAGAGTCAGCATTTAGTTCTCATGTGTGATTTTTGGTGATGTATCTAAAATTGCAGGCAACATTAGAGCTGTTGAACTCTCATAAAATGAGAGCTCTCTCAGCTTAACTCAACTTCACAGTTGAAGAGAAACATTGGGGACTCATAAGACGACAGCACCCTTACATCCTTATCTCTTGGTTGGCATAGTGGAAAACTCTAGCACTGCACATGAGGAGATTTAAGAGGTCAATGACACTCTTTCAGAACAAATTCAGTATCACCATCACTACTATTAGAGTGGGCAACCTATAAACAATGGATTGTAGGCAGCCTTCCCAGGATGATTTTGGTGCATCTTAAGTATTCAAACACTTACATCCCCAACTAATTTGAGAGTATTTTACTACCGAAACACACTCTCAAACTAGTGAATTGCTGCTCCTGGAGCAGCGTTTCTCAATCTGGGGGTCAGGACCCCCGGGGGGGGGGATCATGAGGGGGGTTTCAGAGGGGTCGCCAAGGACCATCAGAAAACATATATTTCTGATGGTCTTAGGAACCCAAATCCCTCTAGTATTTTCTGTTGGTTATGGGGGTTCTGTGTGGGAAATTTGGCCCAATTTTATCGTTGGTGGGGTTCAAGGGGCTCTTTGATTGTATGTGAACTATAAATCCTAGCAGCTACAACTCCCAAATGTCAAGATCTATTTTCTCCAAACTCCACCAGTGTTCAAATTTGGGCATATTGAATATTTGTGCCACGTTTGGTCCAGATCCATCATTGTTTGGAGTCCACTCCAGAGTGCTCTCTGGATGTAGGTGAACAACAACTCCAAAACTCAAGGTCATTGCCCACCAAACTCTTCCAGTATTTTCTGTTGGTTATGGGAATTCTGTGTGCCAGGTTAGGTTCAATTCCATCGCTGGTGGAGTTCAGAATGCTCTTTGATTGTAGGTTATCTATAAATCCCAGCAACTATAACTACCAAATGACAAAATCAATCCCCCTCCAACCCCACTAGTATTCAAATTTGGGTTTATTGGGTATTTGTGCCAAATTTGGGCCAATGAATGAAAATACATCCTGCATATCAGATATTTACATTATAATTAAGAACAGTAGCGAAATAACAGTTATGAAGTAACAACGAAAATAATTTTATGGTTGAGAGTCACCACAACATGAGGAACTGTATTAAGGGGTCACGGCATTAGGAAGGTTGAGAACCACTGTGACCTGGAGGCTTTCATTATGATCATTATCATTAATATTATTTCTTACTCCGTTCTGTTAAAGGCTTAAGGTGGGGTACAACAGAAGTGGTGGTTGATACTAAAATTGTCTCCCAACCCTTTCTAGTCCGTCTCACTCTCCCAAATAATTCAAAATGCAAACTGGAAGTCATTTCCAGGTTTGTTTACAGCTATAAAGTGTCTGAAAATGAGGGAGTGTTATTAATTAATTAATTTATTTATTTACAGTATTTATATTCCGCCCTTCTCACCCCAAAGGGGACTCAGGGAGGATCACATGGCAAACATTCAGTGCCATATGACAGACAGAGACAGAGACAAAGACACAGAGGCAGTTTAACATTTTCCAGCTTCTGGCTTCATGAGGGTATGCTCGATTCTGACCACAGGGGGAGCTGCTGCTTCATCATCCACTGTGACATCAAGTCCTTGATGGATTACTTCCTCATTCATTTTCACACGCTGCTGGACGATTTTTATGGTGTTGTAAATTAGTTAAATTAGTCTCCTCGCATAAGTGGTACCTAAATTTCCTACTTGATAGATGCAACTATCTTTTGGGTTGTTTACATTAACAACAAGCTGGGATATTTTAATGGTCGGGCACTCAATCCGACCCAGGATAGCTTCGCACTCATGACCTCTCAGTCAGTAGTGATTTATTGCAGTTGGTTACTAACCAGCTGCGTCACAACCTGGCCCTGTTTATCTCGGTATGGGATAAACAACATGGGGTATGGGATAAAAAATTAGCCCGACCTTTGTTGCTTGCAATCTTTGCTTCCTGCACATTTGCTATAAAAATAAAATACTACTCTGATAAGATTCCCCACAGATCAGGACTTCTCCTATACAAATTTTATTTGTGGGGATTTGCACAGAAAACTGAGATTTGTTGCAAGAAACAGTATTTTCTGGTCAATATTTCAGAGACTTTTCGAAATGCAACCCCTATCCCAGGGGATCACTTATGTGTTGCTTCTACAGAGGAACGCATCATCAAAAAGGACATAAATGTGTATGCATTTGGCAAAAAGTAAATACATATGTAAATGGAATTTAGTGCATATTCACGTTGCACATAGCATTGTGGCCAGGTGACTCATGAGTTTATCCAGTCTGCTGCTCATGTACTACCTTCATAAAGATCCCTATCCTCTTCTTATGGTTTATTATCTTCAAATTGGACTTTGACTAGAACACACTTCAAACCGTGGGCATTTTAAACAACCCTCAAATTCAAACAGAGGACTGTCTCCTAAGGCACTGACATGAGTATCAGGAATTTTCTGTTGTATTTGTCCTAGTTTCACCGTGACAAATTGTAAGTTGATTGTTGAAATATAGCACAAAATGTAATAGTGAGGCTCTCTCAGAATGCTTGAATACAAGGCATTTATTTATTTGATTTATATCCTGTGCAATAATGGGATTCAGGTTGGTAACAACATATTAAAACCATAAATGCTAAATTTTAGCATTTTATAACCTCTACATAAGCCCTTAAAACTTTAAAACAGCACCCTACAACATTGAAAGCACAGTGTTCAGTGACCATAATCCTGCAAGTGTCATGCACATGCTTAAGTGTGGCTTACATCTTTATATATCTCTTGATTTGTTTGTTTATATTTTTGCACAGAACCCAAATTATTAGATATTAGAAAACGATGAGGGATTATGGGAGCTGTAATCGAACCATCCAATACTCATTTAGACCTATAAAACAACTGCCTATATGCCTGAATAGTACCTTGTAAATAATGTGTCTGCCTAGTTTTTTTTTTCAAAAGGTCCTCCATTCCAAACAAAGTTTAAAGATCCTAATTTGACTGCCCCGTGTCCTTTTCTTTCTTGGGTTGAACTGTTTTGCATTGTTCCACACATGAGCGGAAAAGATGGGCAAAAGGAATGTTTGATTAACACCGCAAAGTCTGTGTACAGGTAACACTATTGCTAATTTACTTGCAGGTCATTTTTGAAAGATAGAAAGGCACTCTAATGAGAAAGACATGAAATAGGATGGTTATCTTATTGAACAGATAACATTTATCACATAGTGGTGTCCCCTCTTTATTTAACAGGAAATGTTTTCAACAATATCTAAGGTGAAAGCTAATCACTTCCAAGGGTCCTAATAGTAACCGTCCATTGGCAAGAAGGAAAACAAACCCATTTGATTATAGTAATTGCAGTTTTTACCTGGATGAAGAGGCATCTGTACCTGTAATGGACAATTACTGATAAAGTTAGGTGATATTTAAAAACTCTTTTGAGACAGTTAATGTTAGAAATTTCATATATTCACTCTAATTCTTTATTGCACGTACACTGCTATGCGGTTAGACAGGAACATTCAAATTCAATTTTCCCACTTCTCTTGTCTTTTTCTTAAACAATGAATTTATCAGGTGTTTTTAATTTAGCAATGGACAATTTTCTAGCACACCATGGAACTGCACTGTGTCATAGTATGCTCATTAAGTGGCTGAAATTATTTTTCCTAAATGAATATAAGTCTCATCATGTGTGTTAGCAGGGAAACTATTGACATAGGCCCCTAACACACAGCTGTATAAAATCCACATTGAACAGGATTATATGGCAGTGTGGACTCAGATAATCCAGTTCAATGAAGATATTGATGGAGCCCCCGGTGGCACAGTGGGTTAAACCCTTATGGTGGTAGGACTGATGTCTTGAAGGTTGGGTTGCTGACTTGAAGATTGCCAGTTCAAATCCAACCCACGGAGAGTGCAGATGAGCTCCCTCTATCAGCTCCAGCTCCATGTGGGGACATTAAAGAAGCCTCCCCACAAGGATGGTAAAAACATCAAAACATCTGGATGTCTCCTGGGCAATGTCCTTGCAGACAGCCAATTCTCTCACACCAGAAGTGACTTGCAGTTTCTCAAGTCACTCCTGACATGAAAAACATTTTTCTTGATATTCTGGGTTATATGGCTGTGTGGAAGGGCCCATAGATCCTAAACATATTCACTTGAAATAATGTCCCAAATCCAAGGAGAGGACCACAGCCTAATTCTCTCCAGTCCTTCATTATATATGCCTCGGACACTTTTCTGAGTCTGGATCTACAGTGCCATATAATCTAGATTATCAAAGCAGATAGTCCAGGTTATCTGATTTGAACTTGATTATTTGAGCCTACACTGTCACATAATCCAGTTCAAAGCAGATAATCTACATTTTATATCAGTGTGGATGGGGCCGAAGTTTATCCAGTTCATACCTATGAAAAGAGCAACAGCCACAATCAATTGACTTAACACTTTGCTGCAGAAAAATCCTGCCAATTGAAAGGTAAGTAGTTTGAGCCTGGGTTGGGGTGAGCACCCGCCATTAGCTATTTGATGCCTTAACAAACAATACAGAATTAAAATAGACATTTAAATTAGAATAATAAAATACACTTAAAACAGTTAAAAACATTTAGAAACCATGCAATCATAATTGATTACATAATCCACAGGTATAAACCGGGCTGTTCCTATAGTCATGGGAACCAGGGGCAGCTAACGACTATGAACAAAGAATGCCCCCAGGCAGGAAGAAGCCAGGAGATGAAACTATTCAATGCTAATTAAGGTGATTAACTACAACATTCACACTGGCCTCCAACTGACAAAGAGTTCTTCTCTCACCCTGGACTTTCCACAGATATATATAAACCTTCCTTGCTTAGTTTCTCCATACCTCACAACCTCTGAGGATGCCTGCCATAGATGTGGGCAAAACGTCAGGAGAGAATTCTTCTAGAACATGGCCATACAGCCCAGAAAACATACAACAACCCCAACTTCAGGATTATATCTAGTCTTTTCTTAGCTGCTCTTCCACATCCTAGGTCCCAGCTATATTGCCATATAATGCAGTTTCAAACTGCATTATATGACTTTATAGATGCGGCCTTAGTCTTCTGATCTCTTGATTGCAGTCTCCATTCTGATTAATGACTGAGCCAAAGTATAGAAAATCTTGAACTATTTTAATGCCTTCACTGTCTGCTTTAAAGTTAGGTAACTGTAGTCATTATTTTTGTTTCCTTAATATTCAGCTGTAAGAAAATAAAATCAGCCTTTGTGCCTTGACTTTCTGCCTTGACTTTCTTTAATAATCTTTGCTGATTTTATTTTCTACACGTGTGTCTGACTGTTTTGGTTTAAAAAGGTCAATAGAGAAGTGGTCAGTCTTTACAACACTGAATTCCTTGGGGTCACCTTTAGGGCTGAATATCAAATCCAGGGAGGAATGTTAAAGGTAAAAGGCAGGGTGAGTGACAGAAACCAAAAGGTTTGAACTGTGAGGATAGCCTGGAGAGGAGTTGGGAAAGAATAGATATCTAATGCAGGAAAAATGTATAAAAGCTGAACAAGACTATGCAATGAGGAGAGAAGAGATATAGCACTGGGCTGGTTTTTGCACCCACACAAAGTGGTGTATGTTGCGTAGTAAAATATATGATTAGAAAAAAGTAATATTTTTAAAGTAGGCCTGAGAAAATAATTGCACAAGTATTAAAAATACTATAGGATATTATTGCATGAGGCTTGTACGAGGGTTATCCAGAAAGTAGATTACGTTTTGGAATTAAAAATAAACAAAGTATAGGAGAAAACATTTACCATATGCAGTTGAAAGCCACACCCAAATACCACTTCTCAACATAGTTGCCATGCAAATCTAGGCACTTATCTTAGTGATGAATGAGCTTGGCAACTCCTTCCCCACAAAACTCTGCCACTTGCGTCCTCTACCAGGTGGTCACCCCATCCCGCAGCTGCGCATCATCGCCAAAAGGCTGCGTTGAGAATGCAAGCAGCAGAGTTTTGTGGGGAAGGAGTTGCCAAGCTCATTCATCGCTATGATAAGTGCCTAGATTTGAATGGCGACTATGTTGAGAAGTGGTATTTGGGTGTGGCTTTCAACTGCATATGGTAAATGTTTTCTCCTATACTTTGGTTATTTTTAATTTCAAAATGTAATCTACTTTCTGGATAACCCTCGTAGAACATATTTGAAGCTCCCTAACCATGAATGGAAGCTTTCACAATTACACAATGTCACTCTAAACTTGCAAAGTCATCATATGAGCTGATTTGCCCATTGCTTCCTTGCGATAGAATCCATTACACATCTACTTCCGGCTGGGCTCCATGGTGAAAGGGGCGAGGAAGCGGCATACGCTACTGCTGCGGCAATGCAGAAGGCTTCCCATGTTGTCTCTGCTACAATGAGAGGAAGCTGGTCTGTGGATGATTCTCCCCATGAGATGGGGCCCATGGAAAGTCAGGCAATGCAAGGCATGGGGTGACTAGTTCTCCATGCCCCCCATCGGGACCCCGTGGATTTGCCCCTATTTATGGTGAATGTGATAAGGTCAGTCCTTACTCCAAACCAGTTTTCAATTAATTTTGAAGTAGTGCTTTTTTCCATTAAGGGGGAAACCCATTTTAGACTGCTGGAGGCACTCTGAATTGGGGTTTAAAATGTTTTCAATTGGTGTGATAAGTCCCAAGAGCTGTTGTAGTGACTTTGGTGGGAGTGACATGATTGTGTGGGTGTTGGGGGCATGCACAACTTTGTATGAGTGCAAAAATTGCTTCACTTCTCCATCCTCAAACTGCTTGCCTTTCCACTTACAGCAAGAAGACCTAGAAGACCTCTGGTCTCAAAATTATAACCTACCACTTTCTCCCAGTTTGCTTTCTTTTTTAACAACATGTAAGTAACGGTACATTTTAAAAGTAATTTCAGGCACTGATAGGAATTTCCTTCTTGATTAAGCAAGTAAGTTCCTTTGTTTGTTTTGCAAAAGTTCCAGCTGATGCATGCTTGTGTATTCTTGAACAAAGTTTGCCAGTCAAAAGTGCCCCTTATCCTTGAGGAATGCAAAAAAATATATATGGGAAAATAGTATGCAATTGCAAAGTGCATTTTTGTTTTTTATTAGTATCTAAGTGTTTGTAGGGAGAGCACTTGTGAATTCTGAAAATAGGGAATTAATTATTTGTGAAACTTTAAACTTGCACAGAGACAAAGCCCCAGACCACATCTACACTGCCATATAATTCAGTTTGAAATGGCATTATATAATCAGTGTAGATTCTATAATGTAGTTCAATGCAGTTAAACTGTATTGAGTCCATGCTGACCATATAATGCAGTTTCAAACTGCATGTTATGACAGTGTAGATAGCTCCATAGCTGGTGGCTTAGTCTTGTCAGATTCTGAATTATCAGGGTTTTTCTATTATTTTAGGGGGAAAACATTAAAATGGGTTATATTATATCCCAACAGCTTCAGTAAGCTAAAAGCGCTTTCAACTTTCAGAAAGGATTGGTGTGATAACAAGAGTTACTACCCTGGCATGCTCCAGCTTTCAGGCAAGATGGGTTTGCAGTGCTAAGGCCTGTTTAGAGCCTTGTGTAATAAATAAAGTTAATAATAAAGGAAGCATTTTAATGTTTTCCCCTTTAAACCTATCCCAGTGGAAAACTCTGATAAGGTTATAAAGCTAGTAAAGAAAGAAAGAAAATCTAAAAATCATTTTAGGGATTAGGGAAATATCACAAAATAATGTACAGACTTTTGAGTTCTACAGTATTCTTTATAAGGCTTGATGGTAAATCAACCTGGGAAAGGACGAAACAGAAAGCCGACAGATGGAAAGTCTCAGACTTTGAGAAGAAATATCAGAAACAATGGATTTGCATTGGTTATTTTTTTTTTGTTATCCCACCATCTGTTTTTAGAGTGGTTAGTTTGCTTTCTACCAATCAATAACAATCTGGCACCTAATGAACTAGAATCCTCTACAGTGACGTTACACAATGGCGTTTGACCTCTCGGATATTCAGTATATTTTGACTAGAATGCCAGTTTCCCCTCTTCGCTTGAAAGGTTACAGAGGCTGTCAACCAAGAGCAAGGCTGGGATCACCAGCCAATCAAATTATGGAATACTTAAAAGGTCAGAGTAGTACACCACACTAACATAATTCACACATTATATGAGGCATTAAAATCCTAATACCTCATTCTCGTAACAAAGGTTGTAATGAGAATGAGAAATGGCAAAACACGAATTCATTCCCGTGATGATTCAAGCAAGAATGTTTCTTTTTAAAAGCTATAAACTTAACCCATTCTTGCTTCTAAGGCTGTAAGTATGCATATGCCCTGATCAACACAAAATTAAACCTGGAGAGAATTTATTTTCATGCCAAGGTTTTGAATTATCATTACTGTATTATTTACTGGTATTACTTGGCTATTCCAAAGTTATTTGCTGAATAGTAGCATATGTTGGATACTTATATGCAATAATTTTGTTTATTGCACAATAGTGAAATGTTACATCTGCTTCCATTTTTCCCAGGAATTTCAGTATAAGTATTGTCTAGCCAATAGCTTATATCAAGATCTTAGTGCCTACATTTTCAAAGTATGGACATAATGATTGTTTGTTGTTGAATGCAATTTGTTCCCCAGAAAGCAGGCTTATTTTACATAACAGCTTAGCCCCCCCCCTCCATTATTCCAGTTATTAGAGCATTTAAAAAGAAATTAAATAGCTTTTTCTGGTAGTAAATTCTTCTTCAGTTTCTAATTCTTGCCAACATGAATGAAAATAATGTTGACAAATAGCTAACTAAATACTAGGTAAACAGACAACTGTCTTAAAACCACAGCATATCTTGAGGGTGGAGGAAAGATAAACATTAGTTTGCAATCTTTTGTGCTATATTACTTCATTTCTTAGTAAAGGTGCTGATAAAATAACAAAGAAAGAGTCAAAATAAGGACTGAGATAACCTGGAGACATTTGCTTAACTTCTTCCGGAATGAAATATAAAATGGTAACTCGTTTCACCGAAATTAGACAGGGGCAAAACATTCTCTGCATATTCCCTCATTGAGAATCTCTCATATCTAAAAAGCCAAGCCTGCATATAAAAGACAATCCAGAGACATCTTTGAAGGTTCTCTTTCAAAGCATCTCGACTTCCCTGCGCGTCTGGGGACTTCTGTTATTAATTGAAGTTAATTTTCTAGGATATCAGTTTGCCATGCACGTGGGAAAGATTGATAGCCTCTTCAATTCTCAAGAGTGTTGAAAATGACACTGTTCCATCACCGGGTGCCTTCACTTTTATCATCACAAATCAAATTATAAACATCGGGGCAACCTTGCTGAAATCTGGCTTCGGGAGATTTCCATAAGATTAATTAGGCGGCCAAAGCAAAGATGGTAAAATATAAGGGGGTGAAGGGAAGGCGGGTGGGTGGATGGAGGAGCAGGAGAGAGGGGGAGGGAGGGAGGGAGGGAGGGAGGCCATGAAGAACCATTCATTTCTCACCGAATGGGGAAGTCGATTCAACAATGGGTAATTAGCGTGGGCCATGGATTCTCAAAGGCACCAAGGACACTGGACTCTTTCTCTCACTCTGATGTTTAGTGCTGTATTGTGGACCCCTCATTTAATTAGGGCACTTTGATACCCAAAGGAGCTCCCAGCTCCAGGGCATGCTAAACACAGACTGACACCAGCAAGAATCTGCCTCCTTCCACTCTAATTAGAGACACAATGAGCTGCAAAGACAATGTTTTACTCCAAGATTTCTTCAGCTGATACCTCTGGCAGGAAACAATCGTTTATTTTGTGTCTATATTGGTATTCAGATTAAATTGTTAGCATGCAAAAGATGAGCTGAGGGCACATATCTATTAAAAATGCTTAGCAGGGCTCGCGAATGGTGGAAGCGACCGACTCTGTCTTTCCCCTCCTTTTCAGAAATTGTATACTTCCTTTCAGAATATTTATTCCATTGCTCAGTTATCTACGTGGTAAATGACTGGACTAAGAACAAAGGACCAAAAAAAATTACATGATAGTATCTCTGTTTCCCTCCCCAGCATTAGCAATCTCTCTTTCTTATGATAGCGACTCTTCTATTTAATTTCTCCCCAAGAATTTCAGCTTAGAATCATAGAATAGTAGAGTTGGAAGAGACCTCATGGGCCATCCAGTCCAACCCCCTGCCAAGAAGCAGGAAATTGCATTCAAAGCACCCCCAACAAATGGCCATCCAGCTTCTGCTTAAAAGCCTCCAAAGAGGAGCCTCCACCACAGTCCGGGGGAGAGAGTTCCACTGCCAAACAGCCCTCACAGTGAGGAAGTTCTTCCTGATGTTCAGGTGGAATCTCCTTTCCTGTAGTTTGAAGCCATTGTTCTGCATCCTAGTCTGCAGGGCAGCAGAAAATAAGCTTCTTCCCTCCTACCTATGACTTCCCCTCACATATTTGTACATGGCTATCATGTCTCCTCTCAGCCTTCTCTTCTGCAGGCTAAACATGGCCAGTTCTTTAAGCTGCTCCTCATAGGGCTTGTTCTCCAGACCCTTGATCATTTTAGTTGCCCTCCTCTGGACGCTTTCCAGCTTGTCAACATCTCCCTTCAATTGCGGTGCCCAGAATTGGACACAGTATTCCAGAATTGGACACAGTATTTCTGACCAAGGCAGAATAGAGGGGTAGCATGACTTCCCTGGATCTAGATGCTATACCCCTATTTATGCAGGCCAGAATCCCATTGGCCTTTTTAGCAGCTGCATCACATTGTTGGCTCATGTTTAACTTGTTGTCCACGAGGACTCCAAGATCTTTTTCACACGTACTGCTGTCGAGCCAGGCGTCCCCCATTCTGTATCTTTGCATTCCATTTTTAACTGTAGCCATTGGTCTCTCTCAAACTGTAGTGCCCACATTATTTAATTTTTAAACTATTTATAGAAAGACAGAGGAAAAAATCAATAGGATTAAAAAAAAGAAAAGTGCTTCATTATATCATAAATGTCCCTTTTCTTAAGATTCTATCTTCATGAAGATTCACATCTACAACAAGAATGGCAGATGTGTACTGTCCCAAATAACTTCCCAAATGGGAAAACTTTACAGAGACTCTTAAGTGTTATCAGATCGCAGTTTTCTTACTCTTCGCTCTGACTACTGCCATCACTGAGGTCACAAAGGGGGGAAAAGGAGCCCCTATAATCAAGTGAGATGCTACCACATCTACTCAAGGGAGAGGCTGCTTACATGAATCAGGTCTGGATGATGGAGATGTATGCTGATTGTTTCCATATTGCTCCAGATATCTCATTTTTTCTTGAGAACCACTGAGTCCAACCCATGTTTCTAAGAACTTGACCTTTATTTCTAGACTCCATGCTTTCACTTAACATCCTTTTTGTGCCCACAACAGAAGCAGGGAGCAAGGTTCCAACTAGGCACACAGACATTTTTCAGGATCATTCTTCCTACATGTTTTTCCAAAATAAATAAATACATTTTCAATCCTCAATTTGTTTCCACTGCAGACTTAACAGACCTACAATGGACCCTGCAGGATCTGGATCCATAATTTCCAGCAACTGCGAATCATTATGGCCTGTATTAGTAAATGATGATGACATGAATGAGAACAGGCTGAAGTGTGTGAATTCATGTCACCGCATTTACTAATATGAGGCATGATTCTCTCTCTTTTTTTTTTGTATTCCCTGGAATGGGTCTTGGAATTGAACCCTCACGAATATGGTGGGTCCACCGCATAAGTTTTTATAAATTCTTCAAAACCAAACTTGTGGGGCAAAATTAATACATAAAGCTATTTCCAGCGTGATGGGAAACTTATAGGACATGTCTGTCATAAATTGTAATTCAGCACAAAAATGATCAAATATTTAGGGGTTCAACCTAGATATTTAAGAATTAAGTGCCTTGATGGGTAAATCAGGCAGTTTAGCCATCAATTTTTAAAAAATACACGATACCTAAAGTTTGTTTCTGGGTGCAATTCAAGGTGCTGGCCTGGCTTTAGCCTATAAAGCCCTAAACGGTTCGGGCCCAGCTTACTTAAACCTGCATATCCTCCTATGAGCCAATGCAAGCCTTGAGATCATCAGGAGACACCCTTCTCTCAGTCCCATTGCCATCACAAATGCAATTGGTGGGAATGAGAGGGGTTTTTTTTTGGTGGTGGCCCCACTGCTCTGGAATTCCCTTCCTAGAGAGGTGCAATTGACCCTTTCCTTACTGGTCTTTTGCTCACAAATTAAAACCTTTTTGTGGAATCAGGCCTTTCCTGACGATCTATAACAGGAAATAGGTGATGGCCTGACTGCTACTGGTAATATATGTCACTGAATGCTATCTCAGACTTGGCAATGTTTACATGGCCAAAGGAAATGGAGTTTTTAGGATCTTAGTGCAACTGGGCCAGGCTGTGGCACAGCTGGCTAGTAACCAGCTGCAATAAATCACTACTGACCGAGAAGTCATGAGTTCGAAGCCCGGGTCAGGTTAAGCCCCCGACCATTAAATAGCCCAGCTTGCTGTTTACCTAAGTAGCCCGAAAGACAGTTGCATCTGTCAACTAGGAAATTTAGGTATGCTTTATGCGGTAGGCTAATTTAACTAATTTAGAATACCATAAAACTGCCAGCATCACATGGAAAGGAATGAGGAAGTACAGCACTCTGTGTCACTCATGGATGATGAAGCAATAGCTCCCCCTGTGGCCGGAATCAAGCATACCCTCATGAAGCTGGAAATGTTAAAATTGCCTCTGTGTATGTCTATACTGTATGTTTTTTGTCTGATGGCATTGAATGTTTGCCATATATATGTTCATTGTAATCCGCCCTGAGTCCCCTTTGGGGTGAGAAGGGCGGAATATAAATACTGTAAATAAATAAATAAATAAATAAATAAATAAATTGTTTTTATGGATAACCTCAGTGGCCTGAGGTTCAGTGTTGCACTCCAGGACTGCATGAACACCTTGAAAACCACACTGGAGCCCAGAATATAAACAATCAAGCTGTTTATTGAAGAATATATGCAAACACAAGCAAATAAAGTTCAGTGAATAGAATAGATGAACCCCCCAAACAATGCACTTATCTGTCCTTATTGGAGGTCCAAGAAAGTCTCTCAAAGTTATAATCCAAACAGGAACTGTGCTAAGTCCCACAAAGCAGCAAATATAGTCCACACAAAGTTCACTTCCCAGCAGGAAACAGCAGGAAGCCACAAGGTACAAGAACAGGACTCAAGGCAATCCAAGAACTGTAATCCACACAGCAAGGAATCAGCAAGGTCCAACTGGAAACAAGGCAAGAGATACTTGAAATCCACAAGGCAAAATCTTGGCTGGAATATCATGGAAACAAGAGCACAGAGACAGAGATCTTTCTCACTTGAATAGCAAAGTTGACACCTTTGCAATACACAGGGAGCCACGAATATTTAAGGAGAATTCAAGGCTATATTTCAAATGGGAGCTGGGGAGTGCAGTTCTTCTCATGTGAAAGTTGCTCATTAGCACGTCTGTGAACCAAACGCTGGTTCCGTCTCAGAACCTCCCTTTTGCTTCAGCTTTGCGTAAACATTCGTTGTCTATCAAAATCATCAATCTTCCCCTCTGGCCCAACAAGTCCATCTGGCTGAACTGTCCTTGACTGGCCATTGGAATTCAGGTGCCTGCAACTGCATTACAGGCCTATAGTCAAAGGCTTGGATTCTGACTCCAGCTCAGGCTGAGCTAAACATTCAGGGTATTTTTAAAGGTATATGTCATATTCATTAAATTTATTATATATTGTTTATGTAATGTGCAATTTGTTTATCTGTTTATTTGGTTATGCTGATTTTTTGTGTTATGAAATTGCTGCAGTTTTTAACCATTGAATGCCATTTTGAATTCTACCCATGGGAGAAAAGTGGGATAAAAATAAATAAATAAATAATAAAAGTTATCTCTGCCCCAAATATGAAGAAAGTTGTGAATTTCAGGAAAATTGTATCAAAACTGACCTGAAATGAAATTCTCATCAATTTCTAGTTTTAAATGGAACTACGCATTTATACACCCGCACTACTGCTGTTGCTTAACCACTGGGACCAACAAATCCTTTTCTTTAAATTGTAATGAACTGCCAATCTAGCAGCGCAGGTCATTTGTGCAGAAAGATATGATTAATCTTACTACATTTCTTACATTTAAAAAAAAACCCCGCTCCACATCCCAAAGTTTCCAGTAGCAAGTTAAAATGTACATATTTACACTGTTACTTTTGATGGACAGTTCTGTGCTGATTGGAAGAATATAAATATCCCAAGGGAAATGGCATATTGGAAATTAATCTCTGCATACACACAAAATACTTGTATATTCAGCTTCACCATTATTTTGAAGAACAATTGGTTTTAATAAAAAATAAGCATTGATTTTTATTTTATTTTACTGTGCTGTTGCTCTACATTCAGGATTAAGTGTATGTGTGTGTATTAATAATTAGAGAGAGATACACAAATATTAGAAAGTCAATGACATTTCACCGGTGCCTACAAAAATAGACTATTACAAATAACTTGCATGATGCATTAAATAAGAAAAGTAAGTCCAAGAAATGTTAAGTCTTATTTTGAGTCATGTATACTCATATAGCATCTTGGACTGGACTGATTCATTTCTCTCTCTTTCTCTTTCTTTCTTTTTTACACCACTCAAGTGTCTACATTTAGCTAAGCTCTGGTTACTTGACTGCCGATGCTAAAAACAAATGTGTAGGTGATTTCCAAAGTTCAAAACACATTTCCCTTATTGAAGGTAGTACATCAGTAATGCCTCCTTCTGCACCAATGGTGCTGTTATCCACATTTTGGTAGCATTTTTATTAGGCAACACCAGGAGTGATGATCTTGTGGTCTACAGACTACATGTGCACTCATGAATCACATGCTCCTCTGTGACTATTGAATCAAATGCTTGTGCTCCATGTCATGGTCGTCAGTCTGTCTGGCCTATCTCAGCTGAAGGCAAGCCTTTAGCTGAAGTGGACACTCCCCAGTATTTTGAGCAAGCTCAGGAAGGGTTAATTGTACCTCATACTTTTGGAAAAAGGAAAGTATCCCAGGTTTCAGAAATTAGCGGTGAAGCCTTTGTGTAGTGAGCACCCGTTGAGACTTCAAAATAAAGAGGCCTCTGGAATGGCTCTGGATATAACTCTGTGATATTAATGAACTCCTGGCATTTGACTTCTGGACTTGGCCACAATCATTATTTCTTAGTTGAACCCTGCTGCTCTTTGGACTCTCAGCATTTCGGACCCTGGATTGGATTATGATCTTGGCTGTTATTTGTTTTTAACTTGACTCTGTACTTTTTTGATTTGACTTATCTAATTGGATTTTGGAAATTGGCTTGGCTCACTCATCAATTTGTGTTTTGTATTTCTGTTATTCAGGGTGGAATTTCAAAAGCTGAAGAATTTGGTTTTCTCTGTTAACAGATTCTGGTCTTGGCTTATCTTCCTATTGTTTGTCTCAACCTTATCCCTGGTATCAGAACCCAGTTCACAAAATCACAGACCTTTCAAGATGCTCCAATGGCAGTCTTAAAAAAACCCATTAAAAATAGGCGATCATGGATATACCGAATCATAACACTATATTCTATTGTAGACCCTTTCATTTTAGCAAGTTATGACATTATATCCCACTTGAATAGCCATGGCAACTTCCTATGGAATCCTGGGATGTGTAGTGTGGTTAGCCATTAGAACTGCTCTTTAGTTGATACTTCTAAATATATCTAAACTACAAACTCAAGAATTCACTATACAGTAGAGTCTCACTTATCCAACATTCGCTTATCCAATGTTCTGGATTATCCAATGCATTTTTGTAGTCAATGTTTTCAATATATCATGATATTTTGGTGCTAAATTCGTAAATACAGTAATTACTACATAGCATTACTGCGTATTGAACTACTTTTTCTGTCAATTTTTTTGTATAACATGATGTTTTTGTGCTTAATTTGTAAAATCATAACCTAATTTGATGTTTAATAGGCTTCTCCTTAATCCCTCCTTATTATCCAACATATTCACTTATCCAACATTCTGCCGGCCCGTTTATGTTGGATAAGTGAGACTCTACTGTAATAATCTCTCCACAGAACCTCTGTAAAAATGAAAAACTGCAGGTAAAAATTGCTGGGTTTTTTTTTAGATTCCTAGAGAGTATCTCTCTAGGAATGTATAGGTCTTTTAGCACAACTCTGTGGTTAACTGCTTCTGGAAAGTGACCATAGAATTACATTGGAGAATCTAGAAATTTGTAGAAAGGTTTACTCTAAGTCCTTCAGAACATTTGGAGAACCTAAAATTTCTCAGAGAGTATATTTTTAATAAAACCTGTGTATAATCATGATGGTTCTACATTAACTGATAATGTGGGGCTGATCTGGTGTCCTGCATGCCAGATTAGCCACACATGGTAGTTTGGCTGGGACTCTCCAAACTATCTCAGAGGCAGCAGAGAGTCCCAACTGCCCAGCTGATTATAGTTTAGTGTGGTTGGGCAGCCACCCTACAGGACTCCCCTGCCCCCAATGTCACTGTTATCCCCAGCTGTAACACCCTACTTAACTTGTTTTTTGGCACTCTGGCTAATGTTAGCCAGAGCTCCCACTTACTGGCGAAGATTGGAGACAAAGAGAGGAAAACCCCTCTTCTCCTCTCATCTGACTCTGTAAGTGGGTGCTCTGGCTGACATCTGCCAGAGCATCCAAGAGAAGGTAGGTGAGGGTATCACAGCTGACAACATCAATGACATAGGGATAACAGATGACAGGGGACTGCCTTTTTGTGTTCCTGGGCTGCCTGACTGCTGTCTTGACTGCTTCTGACTTGGGGAGAGAGCCCAAATCCAGTGCAAGATTCAGATTTTCCATGAGTTAGCTAAACCCAGAGCAAAACCGTGTAAGATGGCCTTCCCCCAAGTTAAGCTGGATCAGCCACATATGGTGTTTATCTACTTGTGAGGCTCATTTGCATGCACACCAACTTAAGTGGCCATTATAGATGTACCTCAGGCCTCTAGCTCAGACTTCCAGATAACTCTTTTGTTCTTGTGTCTTTGACTGGGAGCCTTTCTACATATGGCTAAAAACCTGGAAGTAACTGGGTTTAAAGGGGGGTGACTAAATGCTGTTTAGCCAAAGTGCAGGTGAAATCGGGCTAACAGCTGAAAAGCACATGTTAAAAGGGAGTGGTTAAAACCTGATTCCGCCCAAAAATGTGAACCTTTGTATGACTGTATATCCCTGCAGTTATACAAAACATGTGCTTTCTTTTCCTCTCCCCTATGTGGACTGCCTCAGTGTATGTGTGCTTTTTAAAAGCTGGATCAGTTGATTGGGCTGTCAAAACATGGAACCAGGGACATACAGGTGGCTCAAGGGAAGCAGAATGGGAAAGGAATTAGTACTCTTTGAAATCCTTTCTTTTAAACTTGATAATAATAGAAAATGCTTGAACTAACAATTTGGTGAAGAGAGAAATCTGGCAGAAGTTTTCTTTTAAAATAAAAATTTACTCTGTTATGAGCTGGACCTCATACGTGCACATGTGAATCTGCTTGTGTTTACATTAAGATATTTCACATGCACATAAGATCCAGCTCATAATGGAGTGGATTTTTTTAAAAAAATATCCGCCAGGTGTCCCCCACCCATCTTGATCCACTAGAAAGGAAGGCTATGAGGATGGCGAGGGACCATTTCCCAGGACTGACAGGTCTCTGTGTAGACCTTCTGTCAGATCCCGGGATTTTTTGCCTTAATTATAAAACATGGATTTTGGTATTGTTCGGAAGTTCTCTGTGATGCCCAATTACTTTT
Organism: Anolis carolinensis; assembly: GCF_035594765.1. Lineage (NCBI taxonomy): Eukaryota > Metazoa > Chordata > Lepidosauria > Squamata > Anolidae > Anolis > Anolis carolinensis. The sequence goes on from NC_085845.1 coordinate 140,284,655, forward strand.
TTTTTGCTGGCTTAACACAGATGTGGTTCTCAGTATTGATTTCCTAGGTCCTGACTATTAGTTCCTGATTCATCCTGAAGAGCTACTTGTGAAATTCTTTCTGATATATCCACTATGATATTTAATTTGCTTGTTGTTTGCACACTTTCAGTTTGAAATGGGGCATCATAACAAAACAAGAGAGTTCTTTTTTTTTTAAATCCACTTAATTGCCCTGAACTCACATTCAAAGTCAGAAATTACACAAAAACTAGAAGGCATATCAATGCTGGCAAACTGATCCAGATACTTTGCCAACCAGCCCAGAGGACAGTATTTGTCAATTCACTTGAACAACATGAATTAAGGCCATTTAGTTATTCTGGAACAAATATGATTTTTAAATAGTGGCAATTCTCATCCTTCACATGGATCACTAGTGACTCAGTTGACATCTGAGCCTTGTTGCAGTGTCTTTAAGTTGTTTCTGATTAATGGTAATCCTAAAACAAAAACCTATCATGAGAGTTTCTTGGCAAAATTTGTTCAGAGGTGGTTTGCTTTTGCTTTTCTCTGGGGCTTAAAGAGTGTGAAGTACCCAAGGTTTCCATGGCTGCAACAAGTTTTGAACGCTAGTCTCCAATGTCCACTAGTTGATTAATTGGTTTTATTTTTATGGCTCAGATTGGCATGAGGCATAGAGGTAGAAGCAAGGATTGTCACTTTTCAATACACAAACAAGACACATATGTTTAAATTCTTTTGCTTTCTAACCCTACTTTCTACCTACTGTTCTACTCAGCAACTCACCTGAAGTCCTGCTCAAACAGCAAGTGCATAATGAGGCAGATGGAAACTTGGGAAGAGTTTATGGATGTGAGGAGTCACTTTGTTTACTCCTGTTATGAAGTGCAACTCTAGCAAGAACTGAAAGAATAATTGACAGCACATTAAACCATTGGATAAGAAAAGCAGAAATGATCTGGTGTGTAAAATATTAAGGTTGGGCCTTAAAGTACAGAGCATCACCAAAGTAGCAGCACTAGAAAACAGAATATTGAAAAGGTTTCATGTACTATGTCTTACCTGACCCCAATTGTTCATTTTATTTCCATTTGCCTACCTCCCACTATCTCCGTCCTTTTCTATACTCCCTTTGTTTAGTAATTCACTTGATTCCCTCTTGTATTCAGTGATACTCCTTGCTTCAGGGCCCCTTTATAGTAATTTATTCCATATGCTCCTAACCCTTTTTTTGTGTAAAATAGTTTTGTCTCCCTCACCCACCCCTTACCACCCTTGTTTCCACCTTTCCATATATTTTTTAGATCATATCTTTTCAGTTCTCTGGTCTTGCAAGTGTAAGGAGCTTGCTTGGATCAATTTTATCAATCCTCTTCATAATTTTTAAAAACTTCAATTGGGTTACATGAAGTCTCTTCTTTTCCACTGAGAATACAATCAACTTTCCCAGTCTTTCCTCATAACTTAAATCGTTGAGCTATGGTATCATTTGTATAATTGCTCAACACTGCTCCCCTGAAGAGCAATTAAACCTTTTCAAGGAGAAGGTGTCCAGTATTTTATAAAATTATTCAAGGTAAGGGCATATATATAAAAAAGAACCTCAAATAGAAATAAATCCATTTCCTTTGATTGCTACAGGAATTTCCCTAGCCTTAATTTTTACTTTTGAGGCGGGGGGGGGGGGTTAAGGAACCCCAGGAAATACCATATATGGGCAGAGATGGCGACAGCTAGCGACCCGGGTGCATAAACTCACAGAAACATGTGACTTCTGGGAAATCATGTGTTTCTGAAGAAATGAAAGCTAAAGATAAACAAACAGCGCATGCGTACGCAGGCGCTGTTTGTAATTTGTGAGCACGGCACAAAAAGGGTGCAGCCGGCCTGCTGGTCAGCACTGATTGGGCAGCGTCACAACTCTAAGCCAATGAATTTGCTTGTGGGCGGGCATAACCCGAACCCTGTAGTGTGTATAAATGTTCACTCAGCATGCCACTGGTCGGTTCCCCTGGAGAAGCACTTACTTTGTGCTAGGGGGACCCCTAGTGGCCATTAGCGAAATAAAACTGCTTTCTGGGAAATTCCTTCAGTTGTCCGTCTTCAAATTCCTCCACTGCGCCAACAAGAACCGTAGCACGAAGGTTCCGCTACATTTTCTGGTGACCCCGACGTGATTTTTTCCTATAAGACGGGCCAGGAGATTTGGAGACGGATCCCGTTGGCGGGACGGCCTCAACTCAGCGGTGGGGGCCTGAGGCAACTACCGTGAGACGAGAAGGGGCCCCTGAATACTACACGACCGGCTGCGGTGCTTGCCTCTGATGCCAACGCCGACTGACGGTGAGAGCTGCAACATCAGCGAGGTTCCACAGAAACCGGCTAGGAGGAAAAGGATCCAGGGAAAAAAGCCCAGGGGCGAAGGTTGGTCCGACGTCTACAGAAATCTGGCAAGTATAGGGGTTTGCATGAGATATTAAGGGAACGCCAGCGCTGGGAGGGACAAAAAAAGTTCCCAGGGAGGTAGAAAGGGGTTCTGTCTTGTGTTTCCTGACGCATGCCGTGAGTGGCCGGGTGCCCAGGCCAGGACAGTCCCCTCTATTAGGCAGGATGGGAGGGAAAAATTCAAAGAGCTCCACTCCCTTACAATGCATCTTAGATAATTTTGGCTCTTTTGCTAGCAGAGCCGTAGCAGGGAATCCAAGGGACCTAAGAGATTATAGACTGAGAAATTTGTGTCAGGGAGAATGGCCAGATTTTGGGTTAGGTTGGCAAGTAGAAGGAACGTGGGATCTGAAACTGATCCGAACAGTGGAAGAATATTGTGCTGTGAATCATCCGAACCAGTGGGTCTATATTGCTACGTGGGAACGGGTAGTTAGAGAAGATCCAGGTTGGGTTCGACAGTGCAGGAATGGCAAATGTATGGTGGTGAAGAAGGAGGGAAAAAAGAAGGAAGTTTTCCAATCCAATGAGGAGGACTACCCAGATTTACAGTTGAGTGTACAGGCTAGACAACAGGAATTATTGCCGCCACCCTTGCCACCGCCCCCCCCACCCCAGGGAACAGCCCCCGGTGCACCTACACTAGGAACGAGACCCCCACCCTACTCTTCGGAGTCAACCGAAGCGGCCAAGAAACACTATCCTAGCCTAGAAAAATATCAGGAGGAAACAAAGGAAAAGAAGAAGTCACAACGGATGCCCAGTGATGCTTCTCCGGCACAAACTCGGAGACATGGAGCTCCGGTGTGGTCTGGTGATTCACCGACCGGACCGGCCCTCCAGATGCCCTTGAGAACGGTGCCTGTGATAAACAACAGGAATGAGATAGTTCAAGCATACCAGGTAGTGCCTTTCAGTAGTAGTGACATTTTGAATTGGAAAAATAATACTCCACCTTATAGTGAAGAACCCCAAGCTATGGCTAGGCTATTGGAAGGGATTATGGCAACCCATAATCCCACCTGGCAAGATTGCAGACAATTGTTGAATATGTTGTTCACATCAGAGGAGAGAAGAGCAGTGTTGAATAATGGGGTAGCCATAGCCCAGGTTGGTGCCCCACAAGATGGTGATGCAGCCGAGTGGGGAGCACAGAGGTTTCCTGTGGAAATAGATCCCCAATGGGACACCGCAGAAGAAGGACATTTGCAGAGACTGAAAGGATTCCAGCGTATATTGGTAGAAGCGGTAAAGAGGGGCCCGCCGCGACCCGTCAACATTGTAAAAATTCAGGGAGTGGTACAGGAAAAATCTGAGTCACCAACAGCCTTTTTGGAAAGGCTGGAGGCAGCATATAGAAAGTATAGCCCGTATAATTTGGAGGATGAAAACGGTAGGAGGGCGATTCAACAGTCTTTTATCAGTCAAGCGGCTCCTGATATCCGGAGAAAGATTCAAAAGCAACCAGGATTTCTAGGAAAGACTATGAATGAATTGTTGGCACTCGCAGATCAAGTTTATATGGCGAGGGACCAGGTAGAAGAAGAGAAGAAGGACAGGAAGAAGAAGCAGGAATACCAAGCATTAGTTACCATGATGGAACAAAGTGCAAGTGGACAGAGAGGAAGAGGAGGATATGCCAGAGGGGGACAAGGAGGAAGAAGGGGGCCCCCTCGGAGGTTAGGTCGAGACCAATGTGCTAAATGTAAGAAGTTTGGACACTGGAAAGGTGAATGCCCAGAAGGAAGAGAAGGAAGTCAGGAAGGACCGAGAGAAAGAGGAAGGCCTGAGAGAGGAAGAAACCCAGGAAGGGGAAGAGGACGTGGGAACTACGTACCTTTTCCTGCAAGAGAGGTGATAGCTGCAGCAGCTGTGATGGAAGAAGAATGGGAAGATATGGATGGAGGAGAGGAATGAGGAAGCCAGGCTCTTGTTTTGTTGGACCCCGGGGAGCCGATGGTCACACTTGAAATCGGGGACCAACAATTGGACTTTTTAGTGGACACAGGTGCCGAAAAATCAGTAGTAAATACAAAAATTAGTCCACCAACTCGGGAAACTACGAAAGTAATAGGGGTGTCTGGGAAGACCCAGAAGTGCCCCTTCCTTAAGGAACGCACCTGCAATCTGGCCGGACATCAGGTCAAGCATAAGATGTTATATCTCCCAGACTGCCCAGTCCCTTTATTGGGAAGGGACATTTTATCAAAATTACAAGCACAACTCCAGTTCATGAAGAATGGACAAGTGGAGCTATCATTTCCCATGGAAGAGGAATGGAGACTGTTTCAAGTTAGGATTTTTACTGAAGAAATACAATGGCCATGGCATGAGACTCCTTTAGTGTGGGCAGAAGATAATCCTCCAGGATTAGCTAAATATGTTCCACCGGTGGTGGTGGAAGTGAAAAGAGGAATGGGGCCCATATGCAAGCCACAGTATCCCGTCAGTCGAGAGGCAGTGCAGGGGATCAGAAAGCATCTAGAGCGACTTCTGCAGCATGGGATATTGGTACCATGCAGTTCCCCATGGAACACGCCCCTGCTCCCAGTCAAGAAACCAGGAGGACAAGGAGAATATCGCCCAGTCCAAGATTTGCGGGCTGTAAATCAAGTCACCGTTCCCCTAACCCCGGTAGTGCCAAATCCATACATCATGATGAGTCTAGTACCAGCATTTGCCAAATGGTTTACTGTATTGGATTTAAAGGATGCATTCTTTTGCATTCGATTGGCCCCTGTATCCCAACCGATCTTTGCTTTCCAGTGGGAATCTCAGCAGTCAGGGCAAAGGACCCAGTATGTTTGGACACGCCTTCCTCAGGGGTTCCGGGACAGCCCGACCATTTTTGGTCAAGCCCTGGCCAAAGACTTACAGGATTTTGTAATACCTAAGGAAGAGGGAATTTGGCTTCAATATGCAGATGACCTGCTTATCGCTTGCCGGACACTAGGGGGCTGTAAAGAGCATACTTTGAGATTTCTCAAGACATTGGAAGAAAAGGGTTACAAAGTGTCAAAGAAAAAGGCCCAGTTGTGCTGTCCCACGGTGAAATATTTGGGGTTCCATCTGACCGAAGGAAAGAAGATGTTAGGAGCTGAAAGAAAGGAAGTTGTTTGTGCCATCCCCACTCCCAGTACCCGGCGACAGGTGCGGGAATTTTTGGGATCAGCAGGATATTGTAGACAGTGGATCCCCAACTACGCCGTGTTGGCTAAGCCACTGTACCAGGCTACGAGAGGTGGAAGAGAAGATCCATTTGAGTGGACAGAAGAATGTCAACAGGCATTTAAGGCATTAAAAGAAGCATTGATGTCATCTCCAGCATTAGGACTGCCCGATTTGGAAAAACCATTCACTCTGTTCGCTGCAGAGCGGGAAGGAACAGCGGTTGGAGTATTGACCCAACCACTAGGTTCATGGCAAAGGCCGATTGCCTACTTGTCAAAGCAATTGGACACAGTGGCTCGTGGATTGCCACCTTGCCTGAGGGCTGTGGCAGCATCAGTAGATTTAATCAAAGAAGCGAATAAATTGACCCTAGGACAGCCACTGACAGTTAAGGTGCCCCATAGCGTTAAGGCACTGTTAGACATTAAGGGACCGCGCTGGCTCACAAGTGAGAGGTTAATGAAATATGAGGGATTGTTGTGTGACAACCCACTGGTGACCCTGGAGACTTGCTCCACTCTGAATCCGGCCACCTTGCTCCCGACTCCAGGAGACACCACGATCCATCAGTGTGCCCAGGTGATGGATGAGGTATTCTCCAGTCGACCGGATTTGAAGGATGTGCCACTAACTAAGGTGGACGACACTCTGTTCACAGATGGAAGCTCCTTTATGGAAAATAATCAAAGACACTCAGGTTATGCGGTTGTTCGGTGGGGGGGAGAGACGCTGGAAGCAGAGTCACTGCCCCCGGGGACTTCTGCCCAGAAGGCCGAATTGATTGCCCTGACCCGAGCGTTGGAATTGTCAAGCGGAAAGCGGGTTAACGTCTACACAGACTCAAAATATGCCTTCACCACCCTCCACGCACATGGAGCACTGTACAAGGAGCGCGGGCTCCTCACGTCTGGAGGAAAGTGCGTGAAACATGCTGGAGAGATTGTGGATCTCCTGGAGGCGGTTTGGAAGCCAAGGCAGGTGGCTGTGATGCATTGTAAAGGGCACCAACGTGGAGACGATCCCGTAGTGCAAGGAAATAGGCGGGCTGATCTGGCAGCCAAAGAGGCAGCTAGGCTGCCCTATATTGAACATCAGGTAATGGCCCTACAGGTAGAATTAACTGAACATAACATTACATATACACCAGAGGAAGAAGAATGGGCCTTAAAGGAGAAGGGTCAGTGGTCAGGAGAACTCATAGTGATGCCAGACGCCCGTGTCTACGTCCCTAAGGACTTGGCATGGCACTTAGTCCAACACATGCACCAAAACACACATTTAGGAAAAATGGCATTGGCAAATCTGCTAGGACGACAGTTGTATATCGATGGATTACATAGCCTAACGGCAGCAGCAGCCCGAAGATGCTGGACATGTATCAAAAATAACCCCAGAGAAGGACCCCTCAAGCCACCAGGAGTCCAACATGTGGGTGGGGTACCCTTTGAAGCTTTAGTCACTGACTTTACAGAAATGCCCCCATACAAAGGATACAAATATTTACTGGTGTTCGTGGACACATACACAGGATGGGTGGAAGCTTACCCTACAAGAACTGAGAAGGCTGTAGAGGTGTCAAGAGCTCTAATGAAAGATGTTATTCCCAGATTTGGCATACCCTTAGAAATTGGATCAGATAATGGCCCCGCATATATTCAACAGGCTGTGCAAGGATTATGTAGAATTTTGGGCATAAAATGGAAGTTACATTGTGCATATAGACCCCAATCTTCTGGAAAAGTGGAAAGAATGAATAGGACATTAAAGGCTCAGCTTGGGAAACTTTGCCAAGAGACAGGATTGCCGTGGACGGTGGTTTTGCCCATGGCATTATTAGGAATCAGATGTACACCACACAAACGGACAGGACTCTCCCCTTTTGAAAGACTCTATGGACGACCCCCTTTGAACTTGAAGGGAGCCTTAGAGACAGGAGCTGAGCAGCACCTCATAGGAGAGAAACAGACATTGGCCCAGGTTCAGGCTTTGGGCAGACAAATGCAGCAGTTAGAAAAATACATTTCTGAATTGAACCCACCATTCCCTACCACACCTCTACATTGTTTTTCACCAGGTGATGAGGTTCTGGTCAAGGATTGGAAGATTGAGCCATTGGGACCCAAGTGGCGAGGACCCTATGTTGTGCTCCTGTCTACCCCCACTGCAGTGAAGGTGAAGGAGATTAAGCCGTGGATACATTACACCCGTGTAAAACTAGCACCTGAGGAGTGGCGGACGGAGCGAGTTCCTGGTGAGGACCTGAGACTCAGGATCATCCGGCAACTCCCTAAGGGGTCAACAAGGCCATGAAGCTGATCCCTTCGGGTGCAACGGAGCGTCGGTGGTCAAGTATGTCGCAGCATGGCCCAACAAAGGCGCTCTCCGGGAGATGGTGGCTAGACATTTTGAGAGGAAAAAGTGGGAGACAAGCTATGAGGAGGGGAGGAAAGCGCACTGTGTTTGGTATATTATTTGTGCTGAGTTTTATTCTCTCTTTTGGAAAAAGAGCACATGGGAATTGGATAAAAGAACATGCCAATTATATGTTTGAGCAGCACGGGAAAGAGGTAGCATTAATATATGAACACCCCCTCACCGTAGGAGATTTTTCATTTCTTCCCGATTTAATTGATGAACCACAGATTGTGTTGGAGGGATTGTCCAAGGCTCAGGAGGGTCCACCTACCGTGTTTTCTAGCATACCGCAAAGGATAAATAAAACTCGGTTTCGACGGTTTAGATACCATACCTCCACCAGGGGTTTGTGCTTCTGTTGTGGAGGATCGGGAATATGGAATTCTGAGTGGAAACACTGGGGAACTAGGCAGGCGTTCTTTTCCCGATTAGGCAATTATTCCCATTGTCGAGACCGGTTCTATCTACATGGACGATTTAATACATCTTATGTCTCACGATTAAATCTAACCGCAACCGAGTGGGCTAGCATGTATCCAGATTATCCCACATTTAGTGTGAATGATTCTATTGAGGGCCTAAAATCTTATATGAACATACTGCAACAATTAACCCAACTGAGCCTAGGTAAAAGCCTCTGTCCGTTATGGCAAATTAGGGATCCAAATCTATGGTTTTTCTTTGATAAATGGGCCACAAATTATCACCCCGGCAACTACCAGTGTGTCGGTGTGGGTTATTTGACATTCCCAGTTCAGGTCTTACACAAAGGGCATCAGCGCCTGAAACGGGACATTGTGCAAACAGGCCCTCTAGGACCAGAATGCTCGGATGAGGTCATTATCAACAAGGCCCTGTCAGGTTCAGAAGCCTCCCGTGTAGGAGGAGGCCTGATCACAGGCTTGTTGACACTGGGTGCTTACCCAGGGATTGTAGCTCAAGCAAACCGTAGAAGTGTTCTAGGCCTGACTTGCCGCCTTGAAAAGTCCATAAATGCCACTGGTAAAATTTTCCGGGAAATCCAGTCTGAAGTAGAAGAAATCAGCCAGATGGCCCTACAGCATAAGTTGGCCCTTGACTACCTACTGGCGGCCAGGGGGGGGGTTATGCGCCATGGTTAGAGGACGTTGTGTAGTGAAATTTCATAACTTGAATAATACTATTGAAGATGACATCGAGTCATTACAAAAGTTAATTTACAATAATGTCCAGGAGATAGAAGGTTGGTCTCCCTTCTCCTGGGTGACTAGCTGGTTACCCTCAATAGAATGGTTGAAGAACATATTGTTGGTAGGGATTTTAGGATTGTTCATTGTTCTCATAGTTATGTGTTGCACTCCAATAATGATGCAAATGTGTACTAGGTGTGTCACACAATCTTTACCTGAAAAAAAGATAGCCATACTCCAAGCCAAGCGGGATTGGATGGAACCATAATGCTTTGCTTCAGCTTTTGTACATGCGCTTCGCAAAAAGAAAATGGGGGAGTGAGGCGGGGGGGGTTAAGGAACCCCAGGAAATACCATATATGGGCAGAGATGGCGACAGCTAGCGACCCGGGTGCATAAACTCACAGAAACATGTGACTTCTGGGAAATCATGTGTTTCTGAAGAAATGAAAGCTAAAGATAAACAAACAGCGCATGCGTACGCAGGCGCTGTTTGTAATTTGTGAGCACGGCACAAAAAGGGTGCAGCCGGCCTGCTGGTCAGCACTGATTGGGCAGCGTCACAACTCTAAGCCAATGAATTTGCTTGTGGGCGGGCATAACCCGAACCCTGTAGTGTGTATAAATGTTCACTCAGCATGCCACTGGTCGGTTCCCCTGGAGAAGCACTTACTTTGTGCTAGGGGGACCCCTAGTGGCCATTAGCGAAATAAAACTGCTTTCTGGGAAATTCCTTCAGTTGTCCGTCTTCAAATTCCTCCACTGCGCCAACAAGAACCGTAGCACGAAGGTTCCGCTACATTTTCAGTTGCAAATGTAACTGAGATATCCAATAAAATATAAAACATTTTGTGTGTATAAATAGATTAAATTAAGGGCAGACAAATTTGGGTCACATGATGTGACAACCTGGAGAAAAGGCCAAATTGTGGGCAGAAGGAGAAAGTATGACTCTTTAAATGGCACGTTAAATGTGACATTAAGGTCTAACTAACAGATCTCCATTTGCCCTTCTTAAGGTCCATGGCAATTCAAAACGGAAGTCTTGAGATCAATTGAACCTTAATTTCAAAAAATGTAAAGGGGCTATAGTTAGAATTCTGGTTATTTTCAGAACTCCATTCCATAATTATGCATTATATTCAATTCAAGAATACTACTCTTTCAGGCAGCACATATTTTTCTGTTTTTGTGTTAGCACATATCTTCCCATATTGTCAAATATGGATCTGGAGGAATTCATTTGTTTTGCTTCATATGTCTTTGCTGCATATACAAATTGACCCATGTCACATTTCCTGAATTAATGTACAAAGTGATATATAATCACTTTGTCTATACTCATATAATCAATTTACCCATACCTCACAACCTTTGAGAATGCCTGCCATAGATGTGGGTGAAACGTCAGGAGAGAATACTTCTGAAACATGGCCAAACAGCCTGAAAGACATACAGCAATCCTGATATATAATTATTATTTGGTTCCTGCACCTTACCTAATTTTAGCAAGGTAGTATTTGAACTTTTTCTTATAGTATATAAAATATGCACATTAGGGAACATTGCATATTGAATGTGTATATTAGGAAAACCAGCAGACAATATAAATGTGTGTTGTCGAAGGCTTTCATGGTTGGGATCACAGGGTTGTTGTATGTTTTCCCGGCTGTATATACTTCTGGAACATGGCCATACAGCCTGGAAAACATACAACAACTCAATATAAATGTGCATGTGTGTGCCATCAAAATCTAATGGCATTAATTCCAAGTTTATCCTGGATTCCAGAAGGGAGCAGGTAATCATTGAACACACATATGCAGACACACAGTAATAATAGTTACAGTTATATTGAAGTGTTCTCCCTTGGGCATTTTGGACAAAATAAAGAATTTCTAGATTTACACTAGAGACTATAATACCACACATCAGTCTAGGACAGCGGTCCCCAAACTAAGGCAAACAGGCCAGATACGGCCCTCCAAAGTCATTTACCCAGCACTCACCCTAAACCTTAGATCTTGGGTCACCCTATGTCTGAAACAATTTGAAGGCACACAACAACAATCCTAATTAACTTGATTATCTCATCAAGGTTGTCCCACTGTTCAGGCAAAAGCAGGCTCACACTACCCAACAAAATACTGGTATTGAATTCTGGTGTAGAAAATGGAGATGTGAGCAGTGTTTCATCAAACTGGGGGTTTATCAACTGTATAGAGTTGAGAAATAATTTTTCAGAAAGAAAAAGGACAGATGCAAACTCTCCCTCACTGAAAAAGGAGAACGTGGGAGAGCAGGAGAAATTGTGTTCCCCAGGGATGTTGTCATGCAAGCAGACACAGACAGAAACAGTTCTGATTCACCTCTTCAAATACTATGCTGAAAATATAAACAAAAAGATGTCCTTAAATCTGCTGTAAATGTACCAGCTTCATGGACAAAAACATATTTGAGAGGTAAACGGTATTTTTCTTTCCTCAGTGAGAAAATGTAGAGATTTTTTTAAAGGATTTTAAAAATCTAATGAGTGAAAGTATTCTACCAAGATTTTTTAAGTCTGCATGATTAAACTAACTAGTGAGACCAATTACAAAATGTGAAAGTGAACTAATTTGTTAAAGATTATGCTATAAGGACAATGGGAATTAAAATTATTTAACACACATAGGAACTCGATAGTCAGAACATCCTGGGACCGTTTGTAGCCTCTGGACTAATTCCACACAGCAAATAAGAAAGGTAGTGACCACTGAGATGAACCATAGAGATGAACCATAAGGTAAAACCATAGATAAAATGAAAGAGAAACAGAGCTTGAAATACAACTTGAAATACAGATTTCAATGATTCAAAGATCAGAAAGGCCAGAAAAAAAAAGCTTCCAGGAGAGGACCTCTTCCGCAAGAAGAAGAGGGAAATGTGGGAAATCCTGACCAAATTAAGAACTATTATTATTATTATTATTATTATTATTATTATTATTATTATTATTATTATTATTATCTGGATTTCTATACCACTTTTCTCAATGCCTTACATATATATAAAATTATATCACATATCTAAATAAAATACATACAACTGTAGATTAAAACCATTAAAACTATAAAAACATCAAACAAAGACATATGCATAAAACATGCTATTACAGCAATTAACATAGATCCCTTCTCTTCCCCCACCACCATCTCCCTCTCCATAGAGTTTCACCCTTTCTTTATATACCCTCCCTGCTCCCCCAGGGATCAAGATGGTGGAGGCCCTCGATCCATTACAGATGGAATGAAAAATTTGGAGGCCAGGATTGACAAGAGAATCACATAGGCAGAAGATTATTTACAGGAAGGGCAACAAAAGATGAAGAACGATATGCAACAGTTGGCAGATACAACGAGTGGTATTTTTAAGCAGCAGGAACAGCAAAAACAGAAAATAAAGACAATTGGAAGATGCACAAAAGAAGATGCAAATGGATTTCCAAAGAGATTCAATCCAACTCCAAAGATTACAATATGCATAAAGAGAATACTCTTTGAGGTTGAGAGGGAATCTGTACAGGAACTTGATATGGCAATATCAGAAGTTGTGTCTGGAATTCTTGGTAGACCAGAGCAAATGGTCAAGACTCAAATTGACAGGACTTTTAGGGTCCTGTCCCAACATGCAATAAGAGATATGATTGCTTTTTTTTTTTTACAAGAAATAGGAAATACCAGGATTGCAGTGAACTTCCATTTCAGACAATAAAAAATGAGAGACTACTTCTTCCTAACAGACAAACTTAAGAAGAAAGGCCATAGATTCAGATGGGAAAATCTAGAAAGACTGATGATCTCTTATAAAGGACAAAAGTGTTGGCTAACATCAGTCATGAAGGCCCAAGATTTCTATGAGAGGTTCAAAAAAGACCTAGATTCAGAGGAAAGATTAGAGGACAAAGGAGAAAGAGAACATCCAGGCAGGCAGGCAGGAGATGGCAACCTCAATAGATGATGGATAAAGATGTTCAACTATGGCAGCAGGCCACTTCACATGATGAAGAATTAGATGATAATCTACTATTTCAATAGGAAATTCCCATTCAAGATTTATGGATTATAAAATGATGGACCTGGCAGAAATGGACAAACTGATCAGGTTTACACAATTGCCAGACCCTCCCAAATGTGAAGAAGAAATATAATAATTAGAGATGGACAAATTGACTAGGCTAATACAATCACCAGATCCGTACCAATTTGAAAAAGGATGGCAGCCTTTTATTGACTATTTAAAAGGAGAAAAGAAAACAAAAATATTGAGTTTTCTATAGCACCAAGGGAAAATTAGTAGTACAAGGATGTAGGAATTACAAGAAAAAAAATACAGAAGTTAGTGACAAGAATAACAGGATCCTTAATGATATCCAAGGGATCCTGGGTTAATCTACCAGATATAAGATTTATGACAAAAAGATAGCTTTTTTGATTATGAAGAGGAGAGCAGAGACAGGCTAGGAACTGAAGCATTAGTTATTAGGACTTTCTATTTTCCACTTCTCAACTTTGCTATCTCCTTTGTTTCCAAACACTGAATACCTGCTTTTCTATTCTTCTGTTTTAGATTAGAAAAGAAATGTTTCCCCTTTTTTCCTCTCTTTTCTTTTTTAACGTCATAGAAAACCAGACAGCAATGGAAGATGAAGATGTAAGATGTTAAAAATGGCTGTTCTATATCCACTCTTGTGCCCCTTCCAATTCCTTATATATTTGCAATATAATTATATGCAAAAATACTGGTACTCTTACATAAAATTAAATCCCACTTTCTTGTAGAACTATGTTGCAAATTTCCACAGTTCTAATTTATAATTACTTTTGCAACTCAATCCAAAATGAAAAAAATACATTGGTTCCATTTGTTATGTTCAGCATTTCTAACTAGCAGGAGGTCATATTTTCAATTCTATTTTATCTATCTTTTTTCAGAATGTAGAGCTGTACCAAATGCCAGTTTGGAATGTTATCTCATGTATAGAACAATATATGTAAAATGACAGTAAAGACATCCCAATTGTTGTAGCCTACATCTATATATATAAAAGGGTAATGAAATTTCGGCCTAGGACAAAACAACAAAACTACACATTCCAGAAACACTAAACTTGGCAGCACAACCCCTCATCCATGCATCTACGTTCATACAACAAAAAGAAAAGAAAAATAAAGTCCTAATTAGAGGAAGAGGAATAATTGTTTTTATCCAATTGCTGCCAGTTAGAAGGCTAGGCTCCGCCCACTTGGTCTCCTAGCAACCCGCTCAGCCCAGGGGACAGGCAGTTAGGCCTCACTTAGGCCTCTTCCACACTGCCTATAAAATACAGATTATCTTATTTTAACTGGATTATATGGCAGTGTAGACTCTAGGCCCTTCCACACAGCTATATAACCCATTTATAATGGATTTAATGTAAGGTAAAACCTTTACCCTTTACCTTAACTACCGCCAATTCCTCAATACTTTATTTCCCGTACCACCATACTTCGCCGCAGCAATGCGTGGCCGGGCACAGCTAGTAGCATATAAATGACCAATATGGCCATGATCATCAATATCAGATGTTCGTTTTTTCCCCCCATTCAATGAGTACCAGTTATGTTTATTGTATAAGATAAGCTTAAAAAGAACTTCTCTCTGGAAGAGATCGCTCTGCAATGACTATCCTTTTTGCAAAGCATACAGTTGGATCCTTCATCCATAAGGCAACAATGCATCTCAAAACTATTTGAAGTAAGCTCTGAGATCACTGGTGGGAGTGTTCACTTAATATGCTTTGATATCTAAGAAACACTTAAATAATTACCACCTTCATCTTCCCATTCAGCAACTGTCTGCTCTGTGACATTCTTTCAAGAGACAACCTGTCTCCTCCCCTAGTTTCAAATCACTCTTGCTTATCCATAGGTTGCACATATCCATCGTACCTACCTTTAGAAAACCATTCATTTACTCTCTAATCATCATCAAAAAGTCATCTCTTAAGTAGTAGTACAAACATGAAAGTGCCCTTTCACATACAATTTCCCCCACCCCCTTCAAGGAAGATAGCTATGTTTTATCTTGCAAATGCGCCTTTTATTTCTTTAATGTCATTTATACCACCACTCCAAATGAAGCTCTCTTATGGCATATATATTTTTAAAAGTGCCTCTGTTCCTTCACTGTTGCCTTTAGCTTGGCTCATGGCAGACAAATCACTGTCTTTGGTGAGACAAATTATTCCTGTAGCATATTAAAATGAATCTCCAAATGGCAGCATTTTCTTCCTAGTTGTGAATACTGTTGTCTTTTCACAATGGTTGTCTTTTGATGTGTTTCATATATATGTGTGTGTGTGTGTGTGTGTGTGTGTGCATCATGGCTTCTGCTGTATGTTTTTCTGTCATCACAATACCCATAATTGATCCTCCTTATGTCTTGCTTACTTCCATCTCTCTTTTCCAAACATTGTTCTTAGCCTCTTCTGCTGGCATCAGGGTGATTTATCATCAATGGTTGGCATTCAGTACTGCAGTTATGAATTCTTAACCTAGAGTTAAAAATCTGTAACCACTCTGTATTTAATCTTACTATAAAACTATGCAAATGCCACCCCAGCCCACCTTCATAGCCAACAGCTGGATTGTGTGAAAAAGATCAATTCAGCTGGTGAAAAAGGTGCAAGGAGGATATCATTTCCACTCTCTTCCTCCAGTAAGTGAAACTTCAATAATCACAAACAGGGGCCTTGTCACTTGATCATTGGTTTGTCTAAACATTCATTTCTATGCCTCATTTGGAAGCTGTACAGACCCTGTCTCATCTGATCTGGCTGCCAGTTCTTACAGTGGGTCAGATCAAAAGACATTACAGTAGAGTCTCACTTATCCAAGCCTCGCTTATCCAAGCTTCTGGATTATCCAAGCCATTTTTGTAGTCAATGTTTTCAATATATCATGATATTTTGGTGCTAAATTCGTAAATACAGTAATTCAGTACATGACATTATCTAGCGATCCTACTTTCCTTATAGTTAGTATCTGGGAGGACCCATAAGACACAGCTGGGAGGCCTAATCTAAGCTCATGTCTTCCTCTTCGTCCTTCTTCTCCTTTGAGTCTCCTTCCTTTTCATCAGATTTCACATTGTTTTGCATTGCTTTTGCAAAGGCCTCCACATCTCCTTTATTTGCTGCATCTACTGCTTCTGCTGGTAAGCCAAATTGACTCATCAAAGGCCCCAGCTGCCCAGAAGCCAAGGCTGCGCTGAACATACTCAGTGCCTGCTGGAACTGTGGTGAAGTCAGCGTATTCTGAATCTCATCTGCTGTCTGTGGAAGAGATTCCCCTGAAGGGAGGTAAGGCATCAAACGCTCTTGAACCTCTGTATTTGCCAAAATGGGTGCCATTATTTCAGGAGTAAGCACACTGGACAGATCAACTTGCTGCCCTCCTGCACCTGCTGGCACATTCATGGTTGCCAGGATGGTCTGAAGATCGCTCAGCTGGATGGGCTGGGTGGGGCTTGTGGCGGCGCTGGTTCCGTTTCCTGAGCTTGGAGCAGGACTGGGACTGGTGGCAGAGGCGGTGGTAGAGGCAGCAGGAGCCACGGGCGTGGGCGTAATCCGGGTGGAAGAAGTACTGGAAGATGGCGTCACCGCTGCGGATTGGCTGCGAGAGCTTGAAGAGGAACTGCTAGTTGGGGGCCCTCCGCTTCCCAGAAGACTTGCCAGACCGGGGCCTGTGAGGGCACCAAGGCCACCAAGTCCACCTAAGCCTGTTGGTCCAATCAGCTGCATGAGCTGGTTATGGCTCATGTTTCCTAGAAGGCTTTGCAAGCCACCTTCACCTCCAAGAGCGGAAAGTTCATGGCCTCCACTTCTGCTGCCACCTAGAGCTCCAGGCATTGGTGGGTTATTGAGATACTCATTCACCTTACGGCAGTGCTCTTCATCTTTCTCAGACTTCGGTTCCTGCATCCAGAAGAAGAGTCGCTTGGATCCAGCTTTGAATTTCAACACATATACACGGCCAGTAGTACACTGAGGAACTCGCTTAAACTCACAGTCATCAGGAAAAATAATCAAATCATCCTCCACATTCCCAGAAGTCCTGTCTTTCCAACAGAAATGAATCAGGGAGTCATCCGTTTGCTGGATGTACACAAGACCTTTCCTTTTATCCGGTGTCACAGTGCTGCCTTTCAAAGACATCTTTCCTGCACGAAACTCTACCAGGTATTTGCTAGATGAGCCCCGGGAGCCTGGCACCAGGCTTGGAAATAAAGCCCCTGAAGACATCCTTCGGCTTCTCTCTCCTCAGAGCCCCTTCCAAATGCAGCCTCGGCGCCTTTCTTCCGGTTCCCTCTGGCACACCGGAAACCCGCCCCCTCCCGTCCTCCTCCCCTCCTATTGGTGGGCGAGCCCTCCTTCGGCCGCAGCGCCGCCTGTCACTCAAGCCGCCGTGCGAGACTGAGCTGGCCAGGCGCCCAGTAATTACAACATAACATTACTGCGTATTGAACTACTTTTTCTGTCAAATTTGTTGTATAACAGGATGTTTTGGTGCTTAATTTGTAAAATCATAACCTAATTTGATGTTTAATAGGCTTTTCCTTAATCCCTCTTTATTATCCAAGATATTCGCTTATCCAAGTTTCTGCTGGCCCGTTTAGCTTGGATAAGTGAGGCTCTACTGTACTTATTCATATTTGCACTAAATAGTCTATCACACTAAACAGGCAAATTGCAATTACAGAAGGACATCTTTGCTTGGGACCTAACACACAAGGCCTTTTCTCCCACTATTCTCTTGGTACAAAACAGTCTAGAAAAGCATTCCTTTTACAACAACAACAAAATTGTTAATGTTGTCCTTTTGAAAAAGAAACACTTTTTGATGGTCTGCCACTGAGAAAGCAGCAGGAAATGAGTGATGTCATGTGATAAATCCAAGGCATAAATGTTGTCCTGCTGCAATTGCAATTTGCTTGCCTCGCGTGATATATTTCTAAGTAGCAAATATAGATTAGTAATTAATTACAGTAGAGTCTCTCTTATCCAACCTTCTCTTATCCAACATTTTGTATTATCCAACGCAGTCCGCCTTTTAGTAGTCAATGTTTTTGTAGTCAATGTTTTCAATACATTGTGATGTTTTGGTGCTAAATTCGTAAATACAGTAATTACTACATAATGTTACCTTGTACTGGACTGCTTTTTCTGTCAATTTGTTGTAAAACATGATGTTTTGGTGCTTAATTTGTAAAATCATAATGTAATTTGACGTTTAATAGGTTTTTCCTTAATACCTCCTTATTATCCAACATTTTCACTTATCCAACATTCTGCTGGCCCGTTTATGTTGGATAAGTGAGACTCTACTGTACTTATATCTTCCTGAGATCGCAAATAAACTTAGAAGTGTTGTTGGTTTGTTTTTAAATCATTATGACAGATAGAGATATTGTATTACTATACTGATTGTTACTGATAGTGTTAAACTTAATTGTTAGGTTGATGTGGAAAGCAACATATGCAAGAACATATAATGTGAGAAACAGCCCTGCACAAGCTATTAAGGTTTTTCTAAGACATTTTGTTCCCTGAGGAAGAGAGTTTGCTCGCACCCCACTCCAAGGTTGAATGACTTCTTCGTCACTGGGCAGCATCTTTCAATATATCTAAAAGAAATATTCTAGATGGGAGATGGAGGGCAGAAGGCTGTCTTCATGACTAATAGTTGTCTCCTCCTATGCTTTCCTGCCACTCTCAGTATTTGTCACCTAAGGTGACCATTTTCCTCTGACTAACACAAGACTGGCTCTGAAGAAGTTCATTGTGTTTTCTGAGGAAAAAGCGATGTCATAGAGAAGCATTATATATGCTTGATCCTTTCAACCAGAAGTGGAAACGATTGAAACTCTACTTACACTACCTGTTACAGTAAGTAGTAACAGGATCAGGTATATATGTGTGTGTTAAAGAAAACCATATGGTGTTAATTATTACGAGCAGCTGCTGATGTAGGTCAGCAACCAAGCTTGGGCCACACCCGGTGGGGTATAACTGTATGAGTTTTTAGAATACAGTGGGTGATGCTGAATGAACAAGGACTTAACAGCAATGCTCTTTGCTATGATGGAATAGCTACTTGTTTTATGTTCTACTCTTTTGGATGAAGAAGCCTTACCCTGTGCAACTTACAAGGATTATGTAAGTTTGTTGAGCTATTTGATTTTGTATCTTTGCTGACAAGAGTAAAGTTTTTTGTTCCTTTTCAAGTTAATCATGACTAACTCCCACTAAACCTGTAGGGCTTAAATTAGACATAATTAATTTATTGAAACTTTAATTATGACTTTAGTTCAGGCATGGGCAAACTAAGGCCTGGGGGCCGGATGCGGCCCCTTAGGCGCTTTCCTCAGGCCCTTCTCATTTTTCCTGTTCTCTTGGCATAAGGACACGGTGGCCTGCCTCATCCTTATGCCAAAAAGATGGGGGAGGAAGGCACGTAGCAGCTGAGAACCCTCTGGAGCGCTCTCAGCCAATGTGTGTCTCGATCTCCTCCAGGCATAAGGACGGTGCAAGCAATCCCATTCTTACGCTGTGAGGATGGCTCGAGGAAGGCACGCAGTGGCTAAGAGCCCACTGGAGCACACTTAGCCATCACCTGTCTTGCCCTCTTCCCAACATAATGCCAAGAAGACAGCCCAGGGTTCGGGGAGGAAGATAGAAAGGAGGATTGTTGCAGTCGCCACATGTCTCATCTTCCTCCCAGCATCAGGATGGGATGAGCAGCCCTGTCCTTATGCTGGGAGGATAGCCTGAGGATGACCAGGGCCCTGCCCTGCTCCCTCCTGGCCCCATCCTTTCCTGGGTCCTTCCCACCAAGCCTGTGCCCCTCCCACCTGGCCCGGTCTTCTGAGCCAGGCCCACAATGGGGCTCCAAGGTAAGAAAATTTGCCCATGCCTACTTTATCTAGATTATGATCTTCAGCTTTACAAGAAAAGACTTGTTGTTACATAGATCTCTATTATAGAATAATAGAATAGTAGAGTTGGAAGAGACCTCATGGGCTATCCAGTCCAACCCCCTGCCAAGAAGCAGGAAATCGCATTCAAAGCACCCCCGACAGATGGCCATCCAGCCTCTGCTTAAAAGCCTCCAAAGAAGGAGCCTCCACTACACTCTGGGGCAGACAGTTCCACTGCCGAGCAGATCTCACAGTGAGGAAGTTCTTCCTGATGTTCAGGTGAAATCTCCTTTCCTGTAGTTTGAAGCCATTGTTCCGCATCCTAGTCTTCAGGGCAGCAGAAAACAATCTTGCTCCCTCCTCCCTATGACTTTCCCTCACATATTTATACATAGCTATCATGTCTCCTCTCAGCCTTCTCTTTTGCAGGCTAAACATGCCTAGTTCTCTAAGCCGCTCCTCATAGGGCTTGTTCTCCAGACCCTTGATCATTTTAGTTGCCCTCCTCTGGACATATTCCAGCTTGTCAACATCTCCCTTCAATTGCGGTGCCCAGAACTGGACACAGTATTCCAGGTGTGGTCTGACCAAGGCAGAATAGAGGGGTAGCATGACTTCCCTGGATCTAGACACTATACTCCTATTGATGCAGGTCAAAATCCCATTGGCTTTTTTAGCAGCCGCATCTCATTGTTGGCTCATGTTTAACTTGTTGTCCACAAGGACTCCAAGATCTTTTTCACATGTACTGCTGTCGAGCCAGGCGTCCCCCATTCTGTATCTTTGCATTCCATTTTTAATTTGTTACTTTTCTCTGTGTCCACCTAAGAATCATTTTTTTCCAAAATGTGTTCCTATTATCAGTAACGTTTCTTGCTTCTTCAGTTTACAGTTTTGTTTATACTGAAATATGTCTTTTCAAAAAAGTCACAAGGAAATGTATACATTCTTTCATGCGCATTTCCCCTATTATATACATTTTTGTGTGCAGTTTTGCAAACAAATCACCTCATCAAGTGCCCTTTAAATGTTACTTCTATCATACACATAAACTCATCTATGCATTTCTGTGTACATGTTTAAACAACATTCAGAGGAATATAAATTTCATGCTTAACTAATTCTGGGGTGCTCTGTAGATCTGAAAATACAAATTTAGAGTAAAGTTAATATGATATGAGCCGAATGAGTTTCTCCCATCTTTACTGTATTACAAGTACTTCAAAAATCATTGAACACAGCCACACACCATCCACTGTGAAGTTTTCTAATGCACTAAATGCTCTATGAAGTTCTCATTCATTTCAAGTGAGAACTTTCTGGTGGAGCACGTCCTTAGCTTTTATTACAACTTTTCATTTCCAGTTCCCTATTTGTAATTTGCGCATAAAAGATCCCCCTTTCACCCTATTGTTTTTGCTCTAAAAGCCACTTTATTCTTAATAAAAGGAATAATAAGTGCCAGTTGTAAAATAATTTGTCAATCACTTCCAGCACTTACAATTGTAAAACACCTTTCCTTGGACCTCTTGGAGTGCTTTAGAAAAGATAAAAACAAATAAAATAAAATTACAATTACACTTAAATGGCAGAATTAAAATGATCAGTTTTAGATCACTGGAATTTTGTTGCTACCATTTGACAAGGGGAAATTGTTCAAATGAACACCCTGGAAGGAGCTGAAACGCACGACAGTCTGGCCTATTCTGATCTTTGAATGAACGTTTCCACAGGACCCTCATTAGGGACAAAGTTGAAGCTGAGCTGAAAAGCCCCTGATGGCCCCTACAATTGAGAGCAGTCACCTGATTTCATATTTAACTTCCCCGCTATTCTGTGGAGGCTCCTTTTGTTTTCTGAATTTTTCATTTATTATTAAAAGATTTTTATTTAAAGGAAGGTGGGGTTAATCATTTCTAGGTTTCAAAGCTGTACATGAAATAGAGGGTGAAAAGCTGTTGGGATATGATATAACACTATCACTCTATAGTCTAATATTTGAAAGATTCTGGCAAAATTTTAGTTTGCTCGTTTTCATTACCCTCAAGGCTTAGACCAGAAGTAAACAGCCTTCCTCAAGATCCTCTGAGCACTGACGGTTTGGTCTGTGGTTGAATAGACATGTAGTCCATAAAATCTGAAGGATATCAGTGATTCTTCTCCAGTTCATCCTATCCTGAAATTACCTGATTATTTCACATGCAAGTCTTATTTTCTGCATTTGGAATGGGTTTGTATATTCATTTTTGATGACAAAAAAGATACTAACCAGTGTCAAATTGGAACATATGCTTTTCTTTCAAGTGGTAAATGCTTGCTGACCCTTTCCTTTATAGACCTGTGTTTTCATTTGTCTATAGTATCTAATTTTGCTTCATCATCTTAATTAAAATATAAAAATGGAATTTTCCACAGAATATGCTTTGCTGTAAATTTCTTCATAAGAAATTTCCTCTAATTAATTGCATCAAATTAAATTAATTTTATGAAGATAAAATAAATGTCCTGAGTTGCCCAAATGATTTTAATGATTTTCTATAGGATACAGTATAAATGCAACTGAATTTCCTCAAAGTAGCTTTCTTGTAGTTTCAGAGAGAAACAGGTCTTATTTGAACTATTATTGATATAAAGGAAACATAACCCCATACACTGTACTAAGGAAGTATCTTTTCTTTCAGAGGTTTAGTCCTGTTGATTGTTCCTCCCAATTTCAGATAGTCTTTGTGAAAAAGAGCTTCTGCTTCTTTGTGTATCTGTAATTCAGTTAATTGGTGTTGATATAGGTAGCATATTGATAATGTTTCAGCATGCAGTCAACCAGATTTGGTCAGGTAGAGATGTTACAAAGCCAAATTAAGATGATGACAATGCCCTCATTCCAATCAGTTTAAAAAATGAGACTATTTATGCCATCATATTTCCCATTTCTATATATGCATGTGATAGCTGGACAGTGAAAAAAGCGGAGAGGGAGAGAATCAACTCAGTTAAAATATGGTGCTGGAGAAAAGTTTGGTTGATCCAGTGAACTTCTGAAAAGACAAATACAATGAAACCTTGACTTAAGAGTTTAATTCATTCTGTGACTGAGTTCTTAACTCAAAATGCTCATATCTGAAAGTGAATTTTCCCATTGAAATTCATTGAAATGCTGTTAATCTGTTCCGCCCTTCCCTAAACAACCCCTATTTTTTGTTATGTGTTTTTAAATAAGAAAGTGTACTTTATAAATAATGTATAAATGCACATTCACATGGAACAATAAAAAAGAAAGATCAACTTTAAAATGGTAGAAGCACGAAGTTGCGTCAAGGAAGCACAAAGTGAAGAGGTAGAAGCATCATTTTTTTCATACTGTCCTCATTCCAGCTTCCCTCTCTTGCTCTCTCATCCTCTCTCTTTTCATAAAGCCAAACATACCAGGAATAAAAATCACACAAAACCAAGTAACCCAAAGTTCCTTAACGCGAACAAGAGCAAAGCAGACAGCAATCTTCAAAAGCAGACAAGAGCATGAGGCATGGAGGATGCTCCATTGAAGGCCCAAAGACTCTGGTGCTGGCACTTCCTCTGGCACTAGTGCTTCCTCTGACACTAGCTCTTAACTCAAAATGCTGCACTTATGTCAAAGCGAAATCCAAGCTGAGTGACGGCTCTTAACTTAAATCACTCTTAAGTTGGGATGCTCTTCTTTAAAGTTTACACTGTAAATGAATTCTAGAGCAAATCAAACCTGAAGTCTCCTTAGAAGCCAAGATGACTAAACTGATACTGTCATAATCTGGTCATATCATGAAAAGGCATAACTCACTAGAAAATACAATAATGCTTTGTAGGGTAGGAGGCATCAGGAAAAGAGAAATACCACAGTCTAGATAGAATCAAAGAAGTCACAGTCATTGGAAATCTCTTATTCAATGATTCATCATAGATTGAAGTCAATTTGATCAGTTAACAGCAACAACATCTAAAGCACCCTTATAGGATCAACTGACCTTCCTCCCTCCCTTTATGAAATCAGAACCCCAATGATGGGAAGGTTAGAAATGCAAGTGTTTCTGTGGGGAAAAAATGGTGCGTGGATCCAAAGTATGTCATCTAGAATAAGCACAGAAAAATAAAAGACAACATTTATGAGAAGGATGATTTCCTTCAATTACTTGAGTGGTGAATGATAATTTATTATTACTATACCAATAATGTACTTCTGCTTCTAATAGTAATGACAACAATAAGAAAAAATTAGAAATAGCTACGATTTTGATGGTAACAGGTGAAGTAGTGAAAATTTCATAATGAAAATTTTTTTTAAGTTGGTTTTTCTTTTTAAAAAATAATTCTGTCTGTAAAAATGTAAAACATTTTTAATTATAGTACTGAGAACAATTTTAATACATCCAAGTATGCTAGCTCTATAAATATCCCCCATATATATATATATATATATATATATATATATATATATATATAGCAGAGTCTCGCTTATCCAATGTAAACAGGCCGGCAGAACGTTGGATAAGTGAATATGTTGGATAATAAGGAGAGATTAAGGAAAAGCCTATTAAACATTAAATTAGGTTATGATTTTACAAATTAAGCACCAAAACATCATGTTATACAACAAATTTGACAGAAAAAGTAGTTCAATACGCAGTAATGCTATGTAGTAATTACTGTATTTATGAATTTAGCACCAAAATATCATGATATATTGAAAACATTGACTACAAAAATGCATTGGATAATCCAGAACGTTGGATAAGTGAGAGACTACTATATATATATAGTAGCTGTGCCCGGCCACGCGTTGCTGTGGCGAAGTCTGGTGGTATGGGAAATAAAGTATTGAGGAATTGGTGGTAGTTAAGGTAAAGGGTGACATTCTCCTGACATTAAGTCCAGTTGTGTCCGACTGCACACTGAAGTGGATTATATGGCAGTGTGGAGTCAAGATAATCCAGTGCCAAGCAGATAATATAAGATTATAAATGGGTTATATAGCTGTGTGGAAGGGCCTTGAGTCTACACTGCCATATAATCCAGTGCAAATTAGATAATCTGTGGAAGAAGCCTAAGTGAGGCCTAAATCTGCTTGTCCCCTCGGCTGAGTTGGTTGCTAGGAGACCAAGTGGGCAGAGATTAGTCCTCTAACTGGCAGCAATTGGATAAAAACAATTATTCCTTTCCCTCTAATTAGGACTTTATTTTTCTTTTCTTTTTGTTGTATCAACCTTGAGGCGTGGATGATGGGTTGTGCTGTCAAATTTCGAGGTTGGGGAGCCTGTAGTTTTGTTGTTTTGTTGGTCGCCGTGATGCCGTCACTCTTTTATATATATATATATATATATATATATATATATATCGCCTACTAAAGTACACTGAAAAAGAGATGATGTTTAAAAACTGTAGTCTGTTTTCATCTGCAAAGTATTAATGTTTGCAAGAGAGTGTTGATTTAGAATATGTATGAGTTGCCATAAAGATTTCCATATGTGAAAAACATTATTTGCGTACTGCCTTGTGTGATACAGAAAGCAAGACAGTCAAAATAATTCTCCTCTTTAGGAAATAAACATCCCCAAAGGGCACCAGCAGAAAAAAAAACGGAGTGTCTGCTAAACGGAAACATGTGGTGAAAATTTTGTCAAAGGTGCCTTGAAAAACTGTTGTTTTCTTCTATTTTTGTTGTTGTAAAAATAGAAACCGGGATGCATTGTCACACTTTCACTGAGCTGGCTCACATGGAGAGATTACTCAACACTCATTGTGTGATCCTACACATATCTTCTCAGAACTGAGCTCCACAAAATCCCAAGTGACGTTGTCATGGATGTTGCTGTGATTGCAGACACCTGTCTCAGACACTTGCCAACAGCATGATAAAGTAAAAGTCTGTAGAAATCAGATGTAGGGGTTTTTTTTTCTTGTCCAGCAAGAATATAGCAAAGCAGTGGGAAGCTTTAGACCAAGAATGAGAGGCATTTCACCCTCCAGATGTAGTTGAATTTAGATTCTCAGAAACAGATAGCTTGATAAATGGTGAGAGAGGATGCCTCTCAACATTTAGAGGTTCACATTCCTCAGTGCTGCCTTCTGTTGAGAAATCGCAATAGAACAAAATCAATGGCCTTGTTCCACTATAATATCAATTTTCTTTCCCTTGGCTGAATCATAGAGTTGGATGACATCTTAAAGGCCATCTAGTTCAATCTCTGAGATATGGTCATCAAACCCCTATTTCAAAATGTGCAATGAAGTAGAGTTAACAATTTTTAGAAATAATCTCATATTTCCTTTTTAAACTGTTAGCATTTTCTTCTGTTGTCATAATGGCTTCTGTTTAGTACTTCTATTTTATTATGAATGCTAAGGGATGTGTGTGAGGGATATATGTGAAATCAGATTTTAAATAAAAGTAGAAAAGAAGGCAAGCAGTGTTTTTGGCTTCTAGATGCTCAGAGGCCACAGAATACTCTAGTTAGAGTGTATGTGTGTTTTAAGGTGAACTCAAGATGGTTTCAAGATTTATAAACTTCACAAGTTCTAGCTGGAGCAAAGTTCAAGGAAGTAATCCACTATTTGGTATTCAGAGGAGGGTGAGAAAGAAGCAGAGCTATGACCCAAACTTCTCTGTCACTGAATCTTGTGGCAGAGAAGAGATTGGCAGCAAAACCAGCTTTCACTGTTTCACTTCAAAGGTTGCATAATATTTGAGCAGATTATACTCTTTTAACCAGTTAAGAAGGTTAGATGATTTCTGAGTGGGTAATTTTATAACCATCATTAATTCTCAGTTTGAATTTTTTAAAATATACATGCCAGCAGTGACCCCAAATTTTCATGGGGGCAAGTAGTTGTAAGATGTACAATTCTCCCACTGCAGAGGCCCAAGCACATCCCAAACCTCAGCACAGCAAAATAGTATCGGATGAGATGACAATGTTTTATTTTAAAAATGTCCTAAGTATGTGCTAAAAATGTAGCTATGTTCTGGAGCAATCTGATCAATAGTACAACTAGGTAATTTTAGATTAGAGGTGGAGAATCTTTGATTCACTGGATACTTAGACAAGCCCCAACACCTTTCGTAGGAACCTGAAAACCTGGTTGTTTCTGCTTGCTTTTTACAACGCCTAGTCCCTAGTCACCAATGCCCAGTCCTCAGGTTCCACAAGATTATGCTGCTATTTCATATTATGCTATACCTGGTCCTATCTATGCTGCTTGCACTACCCCATACCCTTGTCCGGCCCTTGTATAGTCTGATCATGCTTATTGTACTACGGCAACTGATTTCTCTGAGTATTGTGTATGCGGGTGTTTGATATTCTGATGTTTTATTGAAAATGTGTTTTATTTTGTTATTTCGTACTGTTATTATTTTGATTTATATTTTTACCTTGATGGGTTGGTTGTATTGTGTCTATGGGCATTGTCCCATATGTAAGCCACCCTGAGTCCCGCTTGGGAGATGGTGGTAAGGTACAGGTTTCCCCTGACGTTAAGTCTGGCGGTTGGTGCTCATTTCCATTTCTAAGCCGAAGAGCCGACGTTGTCCATAGACACCTCCAAGGTCATGTGGCTGGCATGACTGCATGGAGGAGCGGTACCTATTGATCTACTCACATTTGCATGTTTTTGAACTGCTAGGTTGGCAGGAGCTGGGGTTAACAGCGTTCGCTCATTCCGCTCCGGGATTTGAACCTGTGACCTTTCGGTCTGCAAGTTCAGCAGCTCAGCGCTTTAACACACTGTGCCATCAGGGACCCCTGGGAGATGGTGACGAAGTATAAAAATAAATTAATTATTGTAAAGTTATTATTATTTGGCTCTTCATGTTGCAGAAGCCATACTCAGCATATTGTAAGGGTTTATGAGAGTTGTAGTTCAACATATCTGAATGGTTAAGTGCTCCCCATATTGATCTTTACTTTGGACATCATATTTATTGGATGAATTAAGAATTTTAGCTTGCCCTGTGTGCTTCTTCAGATACAAAGCATGTATTTTTTCCCATATCACCATTCTAGGCCATACATCTTTTTCTGAATCATATAACCCTTGTCATGTAAGGTGGCAGTCTTAATGTTTTTAAATGTTACTGTACTCTCATTAAAATGATTGGTTAGCATTCAGTATGCCAGCTATAGATACATAACCCAGAGTTGCAGTTGTATAACTGCTCTGTATCCAATAGGATTAGATAGTCTTACTTGTAAAACTATGCAAATGTCAACTCAGTCCATAGCAGCTAGATTGGACAAAAGAGGTCCAAGAAGAGGATGCTCCCACTTCTTCCTGCCAATGAATGAAGTTGTGACAATCAGAAGCATGACCTGGCTCACAGGTCTTCATTGCAGCCGCACTCACTCATGGGAGGAGGATCTTGCATCTCATTTGGAAGTTGAATATATTTATTGTCCCAATCCAACTGCTGGTTCTCAAGGTGGGCTGAGGTCAAACCAGGAGACATTACTTAGTTACACAGATATAGCTAAATAACCCATGTAGATTATTGATAGTTGTGGATTATATGATTTTTGTACGAGGGTTATCCAGAAAGTAGATTACGTGTTGGAATTAAAAATGAACAAAGTATAGGAGAAAACATTTACCGTATGCAGTTGAAAGCCAGACCCAAATACCACTTCTCAACATAGTCCCCTTTGAAATCTAGGCAGTTATCATAGTGGTAAAAGAGTTTGGAAAGTCCTTCCCCACCAAACTTTGCCGCTTGGCTTGCATCCTTAACCAGGCGGACATCCCTTCCCGCAGCTGCGCATGTACATGCTCTCAACTTTCCCTCACGCACATCCTGGATCGCTCTTCTAAGGTTTTGCAAAAAGCACAACTTTCCTGTTCCATAAAATGGTCACCATAACCTTCCTTGCAAGCATTTTCAAAACAGAAAGAGCGATCCAAGACGAGCGTGGGGGAAAGTTGAGTGCATGCACATGTGCAGATGCGGGAAGGGATGTCCGCCTGGTTGAGGATGCAAGCCAAGCGGCAAAGTTTGGTGGGGAAGGACTTTCAAAAAACTTTTACCACTATGATAACTGCCTAGATTTCAAAGGGGACTATGTTGAGAAGTGGTATTTGGGTCTGGCTTTCAACTGCATACGGTAAATGTTTTCTCCTATACTTTGTTCATTTTTAATTCCAACACGTAATCTACTTTCTGGATAACCCTCGTACAAAAATCATATAATCCACAACTATCAATAATCTACATGGGTTATTTAGCTATATCTGTGTAACTAAGTAATGTCTCCTGGTTTGACCTCAGCCCACCTTGAGAACCAGCAGTTGGATTGGGACAATAAATATATTCAACTTGAGGATGCAAGCCAAGCAGCAAAGTTTGGTGGGGAAGGACTTTGTTCATTTTTAATTCCAAAAGGTAATCTACTTTCTGGATAGCCCTCGTATAAAAGCATTTTTCTTTCTGCTCCAGTATCACAGGGTACTGAATTATTTTTCAAAAAACCCAGATAAAACATTACACTTGTTCAGCTAGTGAGTACTCAGTTTTCTGCCATCTGTTTTCTTTAACAGTAAAGTCACTGTTGATTTCATTGTCTCTCTGATTGAGTATTGGGGAAATGCCATGTCTCTGTGACAGATGCTGAAACATGTGGATTGCTACAAAAACTGTGCCAGTTTATCTAATAGTAAAACAAGCATTCAGTAAGTTTGGGACCAAGCAGATGTGTTGTCAGTGCAAGTCCTTACTTTATTTAGATTTACTTTCAGGTAAGTAGATATAGGGTTGCAGCCTTACTTTGCTATCACAAAGAGGAGGTGTATATTTACTCAAAGTTGAGCCCTTTTTTACATTTACTCCGAGATAAATGACTAGAGGAAACTGCTAGACTATAAATTTATGAAGCAATGCAACTACTCTAGGAAGTTAGCCCAGTCTTTAAAGAAGTTATCTAAGGTGATGAATATATCCCCACACTAGAATCATTATCTTGGATAGCTCCTTTAAAAATTTAAAATGGATTTAGACTTCATCACATGAAGCCACTATTCCACAGCAGTCATGAAATTACCAACAGTGACAACATATCAAAATAAGCACCCATGCTAGCGTACATCTCTGCATTCATGCCCATCTGTGCTCTTGTTGTACTTCTGCATAACCTTGTAATTCCATAATTCCTCTTGCATGTTTGTTGTTCTCTCTCTATCTCTCTCTGTGTATATGTATGTATACACACACACAAAGCCTGGCCGTTTTCTTCTTATGTGAATCCTTGTTTGGTGAAGTGGAATACAGTGGAATAGGCTTGCTGCTTGGAAGCCTGGGTACTTGCGTTCTAGGGGAATGGTTTTTTGGGCTGCTAGAATTACAATGAATAGCCTGACTGCTTCAAAGCCTGGATGCTTGCTATCTAGGGGGATCTTTGGTTGGTCAGCTTCAATAGTACAGAGTAGTATCACTGCTTCAAAGCCTGGCTGCCTTTTACCAAAGTTAATCCTGTGCTGGTCTGGTTGAATTGCACTGAACAGCCTTGCAGCTTCAGTGCCTGGTTGTGTTATACCTAGGGGAATCCTTGCTTGGTGAGCTGGAGTAGCACCCACAATCAAAGAGCTGCTTTGAAGCCTGGCTACTTCCTTTGTAGGGGAATCATTGTTTGGCCAGCTTGTACTGAATAGTCTTGCAGGTTAAAAGCCTGGCCACTTTCTACATAGGGCATCCTTGCTAAGCCAGGTTGAATGGGATGGAGTAGCCTTGTGGCTTCAAAGCCTGGGGGTTTTCTACCTAGGGGAAATCTTCGTTGGCCAGGATGAACAGCACTGAATCGCCTTGCTACTTGCAAGCCTGGCCACTTTCTACCTTGCGGAATCCTTGGTTGGCCAGGTTGTATAGCAATTAATAGTCTTGGTGCGGCAGGTATGAATGCTGCAATAAGCCACCTTGATTAGCATTTAATGACCTTGCAGCTTCAAAGCCTGGCTGCTTCCTGCCTGGGAGGTGTTAGCTGGCCCTGATTGTTTCCTGTCTGGAATTTCCCTGTTTTCAGAGTGTTGCTCTTTATTTACTGTCCTGATTTCAGAGATTATACTGATTTGTATTATTATATCACAGTAATTTTAGATATTATATTTATAATCTTATATCATCTGCTTTGAACTGGATTATATGAGGCCCCTTCTACACAACTATATAAAATCCACACTGAACTGGATTACATGGCAGTGTGGACTCAAGATAATCCAGTTTAAAGCAGATACTGTGGATCATCTGCCTTGGCATTCTTGGTTACACAGCTGTGTAGAAAGGACTTAAGTCTACACTGCCATATAATCCAGTTCAAATCAGATCATCTGTATTTTATAGGCAGTGTGGAAGAGGCCTAACTAAACCCTGGCTGTCCCCTGGAACCATTGTGGCTGAGTGGGTTGCTATTGAGACAAGTGGGCGGGGCCTAAAGGGAGCAGGGCAACCCTTCTGACCAGCAGCCAGGGTTGAAAATGGCTCTTCTTTGTCCTCTAATTTGGAATTTATTTTTTTGGTTTTTTTGTTTGAAAGACATAGATTGGATGACTATGTTTTTTGTGGCCAAATTAGGTGTGATTTGGTTCAGTGGTTTTGTTGTTTACTCGGTCCTACAAACGTACATTACATTTTTATATATATAGATAAATTGACCTAAAGTAAAGGGTATTTTAAAAAGTCAATAAAATCACAAAATTATTGCTTCTGCAATAACAAGTAGGAAAAAGAAAGTTGAAGAGAAGGTGAATCCTGTTCCCTGAAGTCACACCAGTGCCAGTATATGAACACAGAAACAGAATGGTCCTCTCACACCAGGTAGGTGATGGGAACAAGGCTCAATTTGCACTATTGATGGCTTCTCACATCAATAGCAGGGGATGAGTTTATCAGGGAAGGAATCAGACTGGCAACAGGATGTGCATGGCATTTTGCAATAGGGTTAAACTGATAAGAACAGATACTACACTTGGTCTTAGCCGAAAGGCCGAGAAGCGAATTCTGCAATAGGGAACATCAACAAAGGTAATGGCTTGCTTCAATGCTGCTTTGCCTCCTTTCTGCAATAAGGTCCATAACTAACAATATATATTTTAAAAGCACTCTGGGTTTTATGTTATCACCTGGAAAGGTCCGTAGGCTGAAATCTTGTACCTGTCAACCTTAAAATGCCCCATTGAATTCAACTGGATTAAATAGATGTATTCATAATGTTTGTTGTGAAGGTGTAATCAATTCTTATTTCTCTCCTTCTCAGATATCCTCAGTAACTGAGAATCTTCCTTTCTTCTGCCAAGCATTTGGCTTCGGCCATACCCTGAAATGGTTTATAGCCTGGCCAAGTATTTCATATCTGTCCATCTGCACAAACAATCTCTGTAAATTGAATGCAGAAAGAAAAAAACCTGCTGGTGCCATTCAGCAAGGAGTCTATTATGAATCCCTAGGTGGCATGCAAAGCATTTAGACTCATTTCATTCATATGTCAGGTAAAGACTTTCATTTAGAAGTGAGATGAATACTGAATAATGGATCTTTTGAATAATGTAATTAAGAATTCATTAAAGCAGCCTTTTAAAACCCTGCAAAATGCAATGCATGTATACCTCCCAGCCTAAACCCGGGAAAATGCAGTATGGAATTAAAATGAATTAACAGAAAAAACAATGTGGAAAATCGCTGTTTAGAAAATTCACCTTTTGAAGCTAAATGAACAATCACTAGAACAACGCAGTCTGCTTTTTCTCCCTGCAGCTTGTGAGCTGACAGAAAGGAGCCTGGCATTTTAAGATGAGCTTATTCCTTTCTGGAACAGAAAGTGTGGGTTTTGCACTCAAATCTTAAGGACGTGAGGCATCAAGGTCTTGAAAGAGCACTAACCCCTTCAATGTTCGGCCATAGGTGAGACAATGCTGTTGCTTTTAAAATATTTATTAGTAATGTTTGTTTCCCACGTTTCTGACGGAGTCCATGATAGTGTACATGGCTTTTTCTACCTCTCATTTTTCCACACACACTCACCTCTCCATTTTATACTCATAGCAGCTCTATGACATATATCAGGCCAAGAGAGACTGACTAGTCCATGATCACTTAGTGGATTTCATAGTATAGTTTGAACCTTCATTTCTGAAGCTGAAATCACCACACTACATACTTTGTTGAGATCCAGATGCAAAGAAGGATATGTGTGTACGTGTGTACATGTGGGAGAAACTCAAATAGACAGATTAGGATCTAAGGCTGTTAGTAACCCTGAAAACACCATTGGATGGAATCTATTCCTCCGTTGAACAGTTCTGATAAAAAAAGGACAGAAAAAGTCTCTAGTATTCAGGTCTCATTTTTTCCAACTAAGAACAACCAGTCTACTGCTATGCTTATATTGGTTGGTTTGAGACACTTACAAAGGCTAAACAAAAATGAATCTACTTTGGGGGGCAGGGGGAGTTGATGATTAAGGAGCTATCCATGGTGCCACAATTTTGGGGTGAGGGTTTGGCACTTTGGAGAGCTCCTTTAAAGCCCTGAATGATGTTCAGAGTGGAATAAAAATCAATGGCCCTGCCATACAAGAGTTTGCACATGTGTTATATTCAATACAAAATCTGTACACAAATTTACAAGTTATATCATGTGTTCAGAGGGGACTGTCAACATGTTTCTGTGATATACAACTTACTTGTCTTTGCACTAGCAGTGTTGTATGTATCTTGACACCATGGGAAGATTCATGATGGATTAGACTAAAGTTCTATGTAGTCCAGTGTCCAATGAATCCTATTCACACAGTGGACAATCAGTTCCCTCTGGGAAGTCTGTCATCAGGATGAAAACGCAGTAATACTCACCCATCCATGCATCAAAGCAAATGGTATACAGAAACATACTGCTTCTCATAATGAAATAATATATAATTATATTGATGATCATGATGATGATGGTGGGACCTATTGAAGGGGCTTC
Organism: Anolis carolinensis; assembly: GCF_035594765.1. Lineage (NCBI taxonomy): Eukaryota > Metazoa > Chordata > Lepidosauria > Squamata > Anolidae > Anolis > Anolis carolinensis. The sequence continues at coordinate 140,318,828 of NC_085845.1, forward strand.
ATTTTGCCAATCTGGTAATTGGCTTTTATGATGGGCAGGGATGGTATGACATAGTCTCCTAGTAAGACTACATCATGTTAGTGATTTCACAACAGTTTTAGATCCGTAACTCTAGTCAATGAATCTGTAACTGCAATACTGTATGATTTCCTTATCCATGGACACATATCCATTGTTTCACTAACCCACATTACAAAAACATTTTCCCCATAAGTTTTTATGGGTCTTTTTAGGCCCTCCAGTGTGATTCAATGGTATGCTTCCAACCCAAGTATAATCAAAATATAGGATTTGCTATTATCCACAGTTTCAGGTATCCACAGAAGAGGTGGTGACCTTGGAATATGTCCCACACAGATACAGGACTGTTCTGTATTAAATAACAGCTGACAAATGTAGAGTGTATTTGAAAAAAACTTTCCCCTGAGTTTTCAAAGACATGTTGGAATAAAAATATTTTCACCTGCCAATGAAGAACAGCAAGAAAGGTACCTCCATAGGAAGCTTGGGAGCAGCCACCAAGAAGGCACACTCCCATGTTTCCATAAGACATTTTATCACGTCGCTGCAAGTCGCTTCTGGTGTGAGAGAATTGGTGTTACCCAGGGGATGCTCAGATGTGTTATCATCCTGCTGGGAGGCCTCTCTCATGTCTCCACAAGCTAGAGCTGACAGACGGGAGCTCACCCCGTCTCACGGATTTGAACTAGCAACCTTCAGGTCAGCAACCTGCAGATCAGCAGCCCAGCCGGCATAAGGGTTTAACCCATTGCACCACCACTGCTCCTTAGGACTAGTCCATAGGACTAGTAGCAATTGATAGATCCGTGAATGTATGCAATTATCTGTTAAACCCGCTTAAATTGATAGCTATCCCTACCTTGTATCAAGTAGCAAACATTCTAATGCCTTGTTTCCCACACTGATCTAGAAATCCACTGACAGATTGTGATTTTTTTAAGAGAAAAGTTCATTAACTAACAAAGCAATTGCAACTGAAATTCTTTGATAGCACTTATAATTGCTCGCCATATGTGTAACTCTGGCTAGGTTGAGCTGCAGGCAGTTCTTAATTCTTCTGGCAAAGAGACTGGGGGTTTACCTTATGCAGCTAAGAAGCCAACTGGGCCTAGAAAGATTCCACAAATCAGCAGCTGGAGAAGCAATCTTTCAAAGAATAGAGCCCAAAGCTAAAAATTAGTCAAAGCACTGATGGCGGGAGCTATGATATGTTCTACATTACAGGTCCCCCCCACCCCCCATTTGGGAATCTACTTCTGAATATTTCAGCCAGGCAGCATCTCATAGCTCATCTACATATCCACTGAGAAGTGTTTGGGGGGGGGGGGGGAGAAGAGAAAAAAGAGATTACCCTTTGTTCTCATGCACAGAGCTAAATTGGCTCACAACTCAGCATTATATTTTGGTTTCTAAAAACCAGGAAAAAAAGCAGCATGAACTTCGTGATGATTTTGGAAAACCCTCTAATCTTTGGTCTTGTTAAACTAAACTGAAGGAATTATCATATGGAATCTATTCAAATGTCGACATTAATAACACATGACAAATTGAGATTTTTATTCCATCCGAGGAGATGCTCTATTTTATGTTATTTTATGTTATTTTATGGCCCTTTATTTATTTAGCACTTATCTTCGGCAACTTTTGTTCCACGTTAAACGCAAACCTTCTCTGGGAAATGAGTGGAATTTATTCTTTAGTCTACACAGGCAGGATCCTGTTTTCTTTTCCTTGTGCTCACCTCTGTCTGTATCTATCTCTTTTTGGCATTTCGAAATATAACGCTCTGGTTTGGCATTATGAGATAGTAATAATTAAAGACAGAAAGGGGTCTAATTCTGAAACATGGCATTTGTGAGAGTGGAAATTTGAGCTGTATATTATTTCCAGGTTTCTCTGTATATTCTTATGTATTTTGCTATTGGCCCAATTCCATTTCATGAGATACGAGAGAATAACCATAATTTAACATACCAGACAACACTACTGAGAAATTCCTTGACCATTCAAGCAATATTTGAAAGCCTGAATTGCCTTTGATTATTTTTTTATTTGGGTAGAAGAAACATATAATTTCCTTATTGAAATGGTTTTACTGGCTATCAGTCAATTTCCAAGCACATTTCATAGTGCTGGCTATGATTTTAAAAGCTAGGACCCATATTATCTAAAAGACAGTTATCTCCCTATATTTTTCTCAATCACTACCATGTGCACATTTGGTGAAATAGGAGAGAATCTTCTCAGTAGTTGTTCCCAAGCTGTGGAACTTCCTCCCATGGGAGATTCATTGGCCCTTTTTCTGTTCTGTTGTGGGCTTAGTATCATCTTCGGGAAACACAAAACAGACAAACAACCTCAGCTGGAGCAAACTGGTCACCACATTAAAAGAATATAGCTTAGGAATGTCTGCAAGGCATGTGGCATAGATATCGGTATTAAATAACCCACCTGTTATATGATCACACCAATGCCTTATCCTGCTTGCTGGGTGGGGACCCATGGGAAGCAACATGAACATACAACCTCTGTGTGGTCCCTACCACCTTGAGATGTGGCGGGCCCTTAGCCCTTAAGCTAAGCCTTGCCTCCACATGCTTGTAGCCTCAAGAACCCACACTGAAGGTTCAAGATTGTTAGTGACACCCCCCCCCATTCCTTTTTTTATTTATTTATTTACAGTATTTATATTCCGCCCTTCTCACCCCAAAGGGGACTCAGGGCGGATCACATTGCACACATATAAGGCAAACATTCAATGCCATAACATAGAACAAAGACAGAGACAGACGCAGGCACGGGCTGGTCTCGAACTCATGACCTCTTGGTCAGAGTGATTTGTTGCAGCTGGCTGCTAACCAGCCTGCGCCACAGCCCGACCTAGAACAAGCACCACCCGACAAAATTATTGTGATAGAGCTCTGTTGTCATATTTACATTTGATGATATCAGTGCAAAATTCTGTCTTTTTTCTGGCAATACCAGAACTGAAGGTCATTTGAGAGACCGCTCAAGTCATTAACAAGTTAACAACCATAAAATGGAATACCTAGTGGCTATAAAATCCTAAATCGAGATTATAATCTCATAAATAAAGACCTTAATTCTTTGCTTTCAGTGTCTATATCATATGAGTCACTTTTTCTTATTCAGGGAAGTCACCAAGAAAAAGTGGTGTATTACACAGAATATGATTTGGTCACAATTCCTCCAGAAATACCTATGATCAAGTGTGTGATGTAATCTGGTACATTCAGTTTGGATCTTGCCCCATACCACACGACTACCAATGACAGATACAACTACATCTTGTGCATTTGTCTCCTACCAATTTAATTCATTGGTAGATCTCAAAATTAATCTTGAACAACCATGTATCCTGACCCCAGCTCGCACACATACATAAGATTAGGGAAAGGTGGGAAGGCACTTTGGGAAAGCGGGTTATGGAGAGGAGGGAGATAAATAGATGCCACCAAGGCGGTGAAGGACAATGACAGACGGGTTGACGGACAGACTCCACGCATGAGTGATGGCACCTCCTCCCTTCCTTCACCAAGGTGGGAAAAACACAGTATGATTTCCCCTTCATCGTCTCTGCAGCAGTTTAGTTCAAGCCCTGCCCATGAAGTGAGAAGAGGGCAGACCTTACAGGGTCTAGCCCTTCTCTTGTGCTGCCAGGCAGTGATATTACTAAGGTAAAAGTTAAAGGTTTCCCCTGACATTAAGTCCAGTCATGTCTGACTCTGGGGGTTGGTGCTCATCTCTATTTCTAAGCCAAAGAGCCGGCATTGTCCATAGACACCTCCAAGGTCATGTGGCCGGCATGACTGCATGGAGCGCCGTTACCTTCCCACCAGAGCGGTACCTATTGATCTGCTCACATTGGCATGTTTTCGAACTGCTAGGTTGGCAGGAGCTGGGACTAACAGCAGGCACTCATTCCGCTCCCGGGATTTGAACCTGGGACCTTTTGGTCTGCAAGTTCAGCAGCTCAGTGCTTTAACACACTGTGCCACCAGTGTGTTAAATCTCCCTTAAATTTATGGCTGAAAGTTGGTCACCCTACCCAATTTGACCATTGACTCTGTCGAGGCAATATTAGGTCTTTATATGAAATGTTATGCGTGGATGCATGATTACCCCACCAGTTGCTGTCATAAATTCTCTAACCCCTTTGTTGACCTTATACCTTGCCATATCAATCCTTCCTGGGTCCCAAGTTCCTGTCCAGCAGCACTACTCAAGGAGTTCAGTCCAAGCTGATACAATTTATAGGAAGCATCATCACAGTGAATTTAAATCCTTCTTGACAGTTGCTATCAAGTCCAGTCTCTGACGCATTGTAAAGCCATTCTTCCCTATCAGGATTATCAAGGCATCTGGTAGGCCATTAGTTTTTTCTTGGTGCAGCAACTAAGGCTTCAGCTTATCTTAACATATCCAAACCTTTGGCCCAACCACTTACTTGATCAAGATTCAGTCCTTCAGGCCCAGATCCTCTCCTCATTCATTTGATTCTACATACCTTCCTGTTCAGTGCACAAATCCAAACACCCTGTTAGATTGAATTGCTCTGAGCTAGATGAATGTGTTCCATGCAGTCATGCTGGCCACATGACCTTGGAGGTGTCTACGGACAACGCCGGCTCTTCAGCTTAGAAATGGAGATGAGCACCAACCCCCAGAGTCGGACACGACTGGACTTAATGTCAGGGGAAACCTTTACCTAGATGAATGTAAGTTTTAAAGAGCTTGAAATGCCATTTGTTGATGGTTTTGTATGATGAGGTTCAAATCCCAACCTTGTTGCCACAATGGTGATCCAGTTCTCCTTAACTGGCAAACAAGCTTAGCCAGTGCAAATGTAAACATGGCTATGAATTAGAATCTGATGACAGGGACCTCATCTAAATGCACTAGCAAAAGCCAGACAGTTTGGGTTATATAGCCAGGAATTCTGCCACAGCCTGGACAGGACATGGAGAGACCCTAGCAGGGATTGGTAACCCATATAATTTGCTAAAGACTCCATATAACTTACTGCCAGCTGCGAAACCATAGCTCTAGAGATAATCCCTTGAATTCTCATATAAGCCAAGTAGAGCCATTGATTCTTAGAACCTACTGCCCAATGGAACTGGTCACTGCTCTGTTATAAGCCAGGAGGGTTGAAGCCTGGCGGGCTGCAAAACTCCCTGCAATACATTCCCTTGATTCCACAGCTCCTTTGGGAAGGGGAAATAAGCGCAATAATGAGACCCCATCTACTGTACACTGTATTGAAATGCATTATATGAATCTACACTGCCATATAATGTAGTTCAATGCAGTTAAGTTGCATGATGAAACTGCATTATATGGAAGTGTAGCTGGAGCCTGGGTCTGTTATGTGAATCCAATTTTGGTTGCCATATAAACATGTACAATGCCTACCGACAATTATGGTAAAAAAAAAAAGCATATTAATATTAATACTAAAATATATATACCGGTATATATTAAAAGCGGAATGAGCGCCTGCTGTTAGCCCCAGCTCCTGCTAACCTAGCACGAAAACATGCAAATGTGAGTAGATAAATAGGTACTGCTCTGGCGGGAAGGTAACGGTGCGCCATGCAGTCATGCTGGCCACATGACCTTGGAGGTGTCTATGGACAACGCCGGCTCTTAGGCTTAGAAATGGAGATGAGCACCAACCCCCAGAGTCGGTCACGACTGGACTTAACGTCAGGGGAAAACCTTTACCTTTACCTATATATTAAAAGAAGGAGATTCCACTGGCAAAAGAGCATTTCTGATGGCAAAAGAGACTTGTGTTTAAATCTGACCCTCATAGTGAGCTCATTTTGATTTAGGATTGCAATTTCCTTTCCCTAAACAAATGAGATTAGGACTGCAGATTTGCTATACAACCCTATTCCCATTTGCTTGGAAATACGTAAATATGTCCCATTGAAAGTACTACTTTCTTTTGGGTAGAGATACATATAGGATGTAAAATTTGTGGTGGCACCTACTAGTCTAACTTCTTCTCAGTTGGCATCTTTGTAGGCATTGTGCCAAAGGCAATTGTTCCAGCAACTGCCTTGTGTATCAGATTGGCTTTGGTAGCTAGAACCTGATACTGGCTCCATCTAAGTCTTAGGAGAAAATTCTCCACAGTTATTTTCCTATGGTGGAAAGAAAATGAGCATAACAGGAACATATCTTGTTTTCCCGGTCACCACTGTGTGCAATCTAACCAATTTATCTGAGGAGGACAGGACATAAACCAAAACATCTCTAATTGTTTAGTAATGGTAGTCAATTCTCTGACAGAATCACCTCATCTTTTCTATTAAGAGGCATTATAGTGTGCAGATAATCTCAGCGGAATAATGCAGTGGTGCAGAGGGGCAATAAATCAAATGATAAATTGAGTGTAACGTCGATTATGCTAGCTATGCATAGAAATATATACATTTGATGGTCATTATGACACACGAAATGTTCAAGACCAAGAGTGAAAAATACATTTCAAATTCTCTATATGGGAAAACCTGACAATGATCTGCAGTTTGTGTCTAGCATTAAATTCTATAAATCTGTCAGTGTTTTCCGCACTGAAAGCCTGATTCTAAACGGAAAGGTCATTATCATTATTAAGTTTTATAAGAAAATCAGTACGTGTACTGGTATCTATTTAATAACTGAGACATCATGAATGTCAGACTTAACACACTTTGCTGGGTGCTAATAACTCTTTAAGTGTACCCTTGACTCGAGTCGAAGGCAGTATTGGAAATTTTATATTATCTGAACTGCCTGATAGCATTTAAACGTACTTCCTTAATAGCTATGTAAAAATATAGTGACTTCACACAACTTTGGCAGCTTCGAAGGAAGCACCAAAAGGTTAGACTAAACATTTTACCTCTTCCCCTCACTCCCTTTTAGTTTGTGAAGATGGTCAGGGTTGGGTACTAATATTTATTGCCTTTAATTCTTATTTAAATGTTACCTGTGTGAATTGTGCTGGCCACAAAATGTCTCAGTCTATGGATGCAATGCAATGAAGTTTTGCAATCAAAATAAGCAAGGATATTTTCATCAGTGAACAAATATAGGTTTTTGACATTTCCATACTGGAACTGGTATGATATACCCTTAAAATATGCATTTATTCAGTGTTTCCCCCCCTTCAAACTTTTGTAATTTTTGCATTATATGATTTTCTAATTCCAATCCAGTGATAACCAGTGATAACTTGTTTCTTTTTCTATTATATATTTAAATTAAAAATAAGGAGATGTAGTTTCTATTAATGAGTTTTGTAGGGGTCTTTTAGTATTATGTCCCTAGGCGACTGCCTTACTCAGCATGAAGTCCTCATAAGAGGTGCTTGTGGACCTGATTAATTCATAAATGGTGTTGAGGGCTGCATATTTGCACAATCCTTGTTAAATCATGGAAGTCTGCCATTTCTCTGTAGGATGCATTGCAAATTGTGAGGCCCACATTATGCGCCTAATCATACCATTCTGTGTCAGCCCCAAATTTCCTGAGCATTCTCATTTATATGACATCCTTCTCAGGAGCTGGGAAGTCAAGACCCATCAGTAACATTTATATCAATTTTGAAGAGACAATATATGGCTGAAGTGAAAAAGCAGACAGTTTAATATATCACTGATAAAGCAAGAGGCACCAGTGTATTTAATGAGTGACCAAAACTCAGAGGGTCCTATATATGTCTCTGTTTAGAATGAGGGCTGACTTGACACATGAAACAAATTGGACAGGATCCCACAAAGATGTTAGCAGGCAATGGCAAACTTCAGGATTTAACCCCCCCCCCCTCCCTTTTTTCTGGAATGATGATACATTTTTATGCTGCTGTTTTTAACTGCTTATAACCATCTATTTTATTTATTTTTCATGGAGAGATAGGAGGGCTCTTCTACACAGCACCAACAATTGGAAGTTACAGGGTTAAAAGGGTGTGTGTGGCAAAATGCACTAGCTATAAATCCATGCTGATTCGCTGCAATAGACAAAAAGCACACGAAAAAATGTCCCCCTTTATCCCGATTCCGGCCAGAAAATGCATATACAGTAGAGTCTCACTTATCCAACATAAACGGGCTGGCAGAATGTTGGGTAAGCGAATATGTTGGATAATAAGGAGGCATTAAGGAAAAGCCTAATAAACATCAAATTAGGTTATGATTTTACAAATGAAGCACCAAAACATCATGTTAGACAACAAATTTGGCAGAAAAAGTAGTTTAATACGCAGTAATGCTATGTAGTAATACAGTATTTATGCATTTAGCACCAAAATATCACGATATATTGAAAACATTGACTACAAAAATGTGTTGGATAATCCGGAACGTTGGATAAGCGAGTGTTGGATAAGCGAGACTCTACTGTATTTGTATCACTGTATATCCCTGCACTCAAGGAAAACACATGATTTCCTTCCCACTTCCCTGTGGAGACTGCTTCAGGACACATCTACTTTTAAAAAAACCCAAACAGCTCTGGGCTGTGAAATGGACACACAGCTGGTTTAAAGGAAGCACAAGCAGAGACCAATTACAACTCTCTGAAACTCTTTCTTTTAAACTTTATAGTATTACACAGATCTTGAATAAACAATTGGGGAAGAGAGAAATCAGACTGTGGTTTATTTAAAAAATAAAAATTCACTCTGTTATGTGCTGAACCTCATATGTGCACATGCAAATCTGTTCATTTTACATTCAGATACTAGTGTGTGTGCATATTCAGTCCAGTGCATAATGTGTGATTTTTTTTTTAAAACCTTCTGCTGGATTTCTCCTGTCTGGCTATCATTTTGTTCCAATAAAGAGGAAACCTGTGAGGATGACGTGGGACCCAATCTCAGGACTGATAGGTCTATGTGGGGACCCTCAGTCAGGTCTTGGAATTTTTTAACCCCCATTTAAAACCTAGATTCTCATGCTGTCTGGAAGCATCCAGAGAGAGCATTCAGCACTGCTTTTGATAATAATTTCAGAACTGCACACTCCCCAAGGGAATATGCAAACAAACTACAACACCATATTTGGACTCCCCAGAATATTGTGATGAATTTTTTTGTGTCTCAAAAGTTTTTATTTTTACAATTGTATTTCAGAAATTACATTTTTAGTCAAGATCAAAAACAAATCATTGGTATTATTGCTTCCTCTCCTACCCCCTAACCCAAAATCTACACATATATAATGGATAATGGAAGGAGTTAGGGAGTGTTAGAAAAACTTCTATTTCTGTTTTATTGACTATTCTAAAGCCTTTGACTGTGTGGATCATAATAAACTGTGGGAACTTCTTGGTGGTATGGGGATATCAAGTCACCTTGTCTGTCTCCTGAGGAATCTGTATAATGACCAAGTAGCAACAGTAAGAACAGACCACTGACAAACAGACTGGTTCAAGATTGGGAAAGGAGTACGGCAGGGCTGTATCCTTTCCCCATGCCCATTCAACTTGTATGCAGAACACATCATGTGATGTGCAGGGCTTGATGAATCCAAGGCTGGAGTTAAAATTGCTGGAAGAAACATTAACAACCTTATATATGCAGATGATACCACTTTGATAGCTGAAAGTGAGAAGGAGCTGAGAAGCCTTATAACTAAAGTAAAAGAAGAAAGTGCAAAAGCTGAGTTGCAGTTAAACACACACACAAACAAACAAGATTATGTCAACCAGACTGATTGATAACTGGGAAATAGAGGAAGAGAATGTGGAGGCAGTGACAGACTTTGTATTTCTAGGTGAGAAGATTACTGCAGACGCAGATTGCAGCCTGGAAATCAGAAGACATTTACTTCTTGGGAGGAGAGCAATGACCAATCTCAATAAAATAGTGAAGAGTAGAGACATCACACTGGCAATGAAGGTCCACATAGTTAAAGCAATGGTATTCTCTATAGTAACCTATGGATGCAAGAGCTTGACCATAAGGAAGACTGAGTGAAGGAAGATCGACGCTTTTGAACTGTAGTGTCGGAGGAAACTTCTGAGAGTACCTTGGACCTCAAGAAGATCCAACCAGTCCATCCTCCAGGAAATAATGCCCGAATGCTGACTAGAGGGAAGGATATTAGAGGCAAAGATGAAGTACTTTGGCCACGTAATGAGAAGACAGGAAAACTTGGACAAGAGAATGATGCTGGGGAAAATGGAAGGAAAGAAAAAGAGGGGTCGCCCAAGGGCAAGATGGGTGGATGGTATCCTTGAAGTGACTGGCTTGATCTTGAAGGAGCTGGGGTGGCGAGGGCTGACAGAGAGCTCTGGCATGGGCTGGTCCATGAGGTCACGAAGAGTCGGAAGTGACTGAATGAATAAACAACAACAACATGGATATGAAGAGCTAGGTGTACCTCAAACACCTATACACATGCATTGAGACCCAACTGATCTCAATAGAACTTGCATCTAAGGAAGCTTCTGTAGGACTGGGAGTGGATCCAAAAAAACAATCAGCATTGCAAATGTTTCTTTTAAAAATATGTTCTTTCCTCCTATCTAAATGACCTGCCCACCATGCAATAAAGTATGAACATAGAAAATGCTGAAAGAGCTAACAAAACCAATAAACGTGAGGGAGAGGAGATGAAAACATAAACCAGACTGAAACATTTTTTCCATGCCAAGATTTTTCAGTCTTCTGTATTTTGTCATTTGTGAAACCATAAATAGTTACAAACAGAGCTGTAGTTCAGAGAGCCTTTGTTTCTAACATAAACAAGGTACAGGGCATAGATCTGAATGTCAGCCAAAGAGGACTATAAGTTACAAAATGATATATATGTATAAAACAAGTGTCAACTCTAATTGAGAAACTGTACTTGGTCTCAGACAAATATAGGAAATAGGCTGAGCTCTGGAGAGCAGTATGTATTTAGCAGAAAAATGACCCAGACTAAACCTTTAGAGGTGCTGTCCTATATTTATGAAATTAATTTAATTCTTCATATAAAAACCACAGTATGGAACAAGTTTAGTTTATAAGATTTTGGTGCATCATTATTCTTTGAGGAGTTTGTCTGTCCTAGCTGAGCAAGGTTAGACTCATAAAATCTATGCTGAACAAATGAACTTTTAATTTAACTACAGGCTACAGTACAATAATAACCTGGATTAAATATATGGAGGAGAATATTTTAAAAGAGATTAGCTCAAGTCCACTCATTTGGGAGAATAATGTTTAAGATGTGGTGCATCTTAATTTACACATTCATAATTAAGTGAAACCTCGACCCCTCAAATTGGAGAAGTATTAATATTTTTAAACTGTAGGAAATATGTTTTCTACTTCTCCAGATTCATTTTAAGAGGTTGCATAAGGGAGGGGTCAGGGAAGTTTGCTTACAACTTTCACTGGCTTTTCGTAAGCTTTGAAACCATTATTCCCAAGCTCTTTTCGAAGGGCTAGGATGAGAAATTTATAAATATAAAAAGAAATAAATCAAAATGTATTGACTGATTGCTTCCATTAATTGCTTTGGTACACTGTTCCCATTGTGTTCTTTAGTGACAGATGTATGGGAACAATCAACAATGTTCCCAAATTTCATATCCTGAAGAGGTCAGTATAGCAACATCAACAAGAAATTATATAGCCACAATAAATTACCAGCAGGCCCGAATCACTATTTTATAACACAGATTTTAAAGTTCATTATTTCAGTCCTGAACAATGACAAATGTTTGTTGAATTTCCACAAAGTCCACCTACATATGTTATCATAGCTATAACCATTGTAAATATAATGGTTTACTCTTTCCCTTGAAATCTCTTTTCATATACAGAGGGAAAAACATGCATTCTGTAACAATTTAATTTAATTATTTAGCAATAACTGTCAGCCATAAACCAGACACTTGTAAGTACCATTTAATGTCAGCAGGAATGTTAAAAGAGTTTGACTTTCTCCCATTGAAATCAATAGTGCCAAACCAATATAACATAACTTTGACTAGATGGTGTTCTCAATTCTTAAGTTTTATCATTTGATTTTCTGCACCAAGAATGATCGTTTTAGGCATAATATTAGTACATGAGACTTATATGCCACTGTACATATTGCATAGAATTTTAATCAACAGATGCCCTGTGTTATCATTTCTGGATGTATGAAAATACAGTAGAGTCTCGCTTATCCAACGTAAACGGGCCGGCAGAATGTTGGATAAGCGAATATGTTGGATAATAAGGAGGGATTAAGGAAAAGCCTATTAAACATTAAATTAGGTTATGATTTTACAAATTAAACACCAAAACATCATGTTATACAACAAATTTGACAGAAAAAGTAGTTCAATACGCAGTAATGCTATATAGTAATTACTGTATTTACGAATTTAGCACCAAAATATCACGATGTATTGAAAACATTGACTATAAAAATGGATAATCCAGAACGTTGGATAAGCGAGTGTTGGATAAGTGAGACTCTACTTTAGATGTATTCTGAGAGTGTGCACTGCATATATGAACATAATCTTAGGTGTTGTTACATCCACCACAATAAAAATAAATGATGCATATAATGTTCTCTTTTTTAGTCTTATGATTACTTCAAAAAAGATCTAGTGTGCTAAACTTTCCACCAGATCTCCCATAGCCCTCCTGTCTGGTCTGACCTGTCGGCAACCTCTGAAAAGTGACATTGAAGGACTACCCTCTCCAGGGGTGAGAAGTAATTTGCTTCTATAGCTCCTCTGCCCCAGACATATCTAAAATGCAGACTGTAAACATATCCTCTTGGTTTATATTGGCTATGGCTCCATGTGACACCATTAAAGTCATTTAGAACTTTTAAGCTGTCAGTGCAAACAAAGTCTGGGAAACAGCAACCCAGTAACAAGAAATATAGTAGAACTGTGCTAAATCTGTGAACGGGGAATCACTTTAGTAAATTGCTTTAAGGTAAATGTAAAGGTTTCCCCTGACATTAAGTCCAGTCATGTCCGACTCTGGGGGTTGGTGTTCATCTCCATTTCTAAGCCAAAGAGCCGGCGTTGTCCGTAGACACCTCCTAGATCATGTGGCCAGCATGACTGCATGGAACGCCGTTACCTTCCCGCCGGAGCTGTACCTATTGATCTACTCATATTTGCATGTTTTTGAACTGTTAGGTTGGCAGGAGCTGGGGCTAACAGCGGGCGCTCATTCCGCTCCCGGGATTTGAACCTGGGACCTTTTGGTCCGCAACTTCAGCAGCTCAGCACTTTAACACACTGTGTTTAGTAACACTTAAAAAAAATCTCTGAGAACTGGTTAAATCCTCTGTTATATCTACAATGAAGAATTAATGCAGTTTGACTCCACTTTAATTCTCTTGCCTCAGTGCCTTGGAATCATAGGAGTTGTAGTTTTACAAGACTTTTAACCTTCTTTGCCAAAGAGGGCTAATGCCTTTTCAAACTACACATCCAATTCCATAGCATTGTACCATGGCAGTTAAAGTGGTATCAAACTGCATTAATTCTATGATGTAAATGCACTCCTAGTAGGCATAGAGTAGGCTTGCTGAAATCAATAGTCTAGTCACATTAAGGATGAAAATAGTTTGTTCTCACATATAAGGATGAATAGTCATCATACTATTCTCACAGCTGCAAGAGAAGTTAAGGATCTCTGTGCTGTATTCCTTTGCTATTGTATTTTTTAGGCATTATTTGGCTCAGAAATATATGTGATTTTATCTGTGCAAAAATATATTTTTCATTGGGAAACTATGTGTACTTTTTGTGTAGAATAAGTCTCCAAAACTCTTAACAAATTGTACATTATTTCTGCCAATGTTCTATTGCTCTTATAGGGTTTTCTCAGGTGTCCAGAAACCTGTTATTCTGCAGGGAAATGAACAGGAACAAATATTATCTCCATATGTAGTCACTCTCATTTCATTTTGTTTTGTATGATCAAATCTGAATCCAACTCTCTATTTTTGCCCCATTGGGAGATTTTTTTGTTGTTATTTCCATAGGAATGAGAGACATTTTTTGTAATATTCTTTGTTTGGGAGTTGTGTATGCATGCATTGTTCTGGTGCTATGCCTATATTGGTACATTTTTTGCATCTTGTTAGCCTGAAATTTATTCAACTATTTTGATACAATAGCCACATGTTTTGAAAAAGAGGACGCTACTATCCAGAAAAGCTAGCATGGTATAGTGGTTTGAGAGTTGGAATACAATTCTGGAGGCCAAGGTTCAAATGCCAACTCAGCTATGGAAAGCCACTTCCACAAACCTTGAGCAAATCACATTCTCTCAGCCTCAGAGGAAAGCAAGGGAAAATCTTTTCTGAGCAATTATTTCCAAGAAAATTCTATAATAGGTTCACTTGGGGGGTCATCATAAGTCAGAAGTGGCTTGAAGGTACTCAGCAACAACAAAACAACAAACATTTAGGAAGGTGAGTGTGTGTGCTGTAACCTGCACTAAAATTCACGTTCCCCCCCCCCCCCCGATACTCACAACTACTTGATACACTACTTGTTGATTGAAGATATAGCAAGATGCTAAAGTTATACACACACATGGGAGCCCCGGTGGTGAAGTGTGTTAAAACATTGGGCTGCTGAACTTGTGGACCGAAAAGTGCCAGGTTCAAATCCCGGGAGCGGAATGAGTGCCACTGTTAGCCCCAGCTCCTGCCAACCTAGCAGTTCGAAAACATGCCAATGTGAGTAGATCAATAGGTACCGCTCTGGTGGGAAAGTAACAGCACTCCATGCATTCATGCCGGCCACATGACCTTGGAGGTGTCTATGGACAACGCCGGCTCTTCGGCTTAGAAATAGAGATGAGCACCAACCCCCAGAGTCAGACATGACTGGACTTAACGTCAGGGGAAACCTTTACCTTTACCTTTATACACACACATATAAGGGCATTTTTCTCTCTTTCTGCAATTTAGCAATTAAATGACATGGCAGTCCTGAATTAACACAACAGCCAAGTAAGACATACAGCCTTATTTATTCAATAAGAAAAAAAATCCAATATGCAGACAACACCAGGTAATTGTTTGATTGTTTGTTTTTAAGTTCATTCATAAATAGAGTTGGAAGTTGTTTCAGTTTCCCAACAGAATGAAAAAGAAGAATGGCGAATGGGATTCTTGAATGTTATCCAGAGCTCGAATGCAGATCTGGTCTGGTCCGGATAGGTGCAGAATGGATTGGAAAGAAAGACAGACAGAGAGAGAGGGCGGGGGGGGGGGGGGGGAGAGAAGAAAGAAAGAAGCTGTCAGAATGGGTTTGTGCTTGCATATAGCACTAATGGGATGTTGGTCAAAGAGTAGCAATTCCAGAGATAATATGTAGTACACAAGCATCCTAAACAAAAGAACCAATTATTACAGGGGTCCCCAAACTATGACCTGCGGGCCAAATCCAACCCACCAAAGTTGTTTTTTCAGCCCCCACTACTACCGCCATACACACATGCATGGCCAACACACACACACACACATGGCGGATGCAAGTGTATGCATGTGCCAGTGGGTTTTTGACAGCAGAAGGGTGCATGTGTGCATGGCGGTGAGTACGTGACACAGCTTGCATGCATGCCTGCATGCAACTGAAGCCCTCCTTCCCCAACAGTCTAAAGGACTGTGAACTAGCTCTCTGCTTGAAAGGTTTGGGGACCTGTGAGCTATCACATTACAGCACAAAATGTGTGGAATTGAAGAAAGCAGAGAAATTATTAATTCTTCAGAATGACAGACTCAAACATGAAGGCATTACTTGGCAATCAGCATGGCAATCTGACCTGACTCTATACTACAGATTTCAATTGGAATCATATCTGCCATCTCTCCTCTACAAATCCAGATCAGCCGACAGGAAGGAAAGTGTTTAAAAATTGTGCACAAATGGTAACTTACACCTGTATGTTTGTCTAGAATGGTTAGGATTGTCCCACCATATTGCTGAAGAGTCTGTAGAGCTATTGGTTCATACCAACATATGTCACCAGAATGGCCCAATCTATATATATAAAAGGATAAAAAAAATTCGGCCTAGGACAAAACAACAAAACTACACATCCCAGAAACACTAAACTTGGCAACACAACCCCTCATTCATGCCTCTACATTCATACAGCAAAAAGAAAAGAAAAATAAAGTCCTAATTAGAGGGAAAGGAATAATTGTTTTTTTATCCAATTGCTGCCAGTTACAAGGCTAAACTCTGCCCACTTGGTCTCCTAGCAACCTACTCAGCCCAGGGGACAGGCACAGTTAGGCCTCAGGCCTCTTCCACACTGCCTATGATACAGATTATCTGATTTTAACTGGATTATATGGCAGTGTAGACTCAAGGCCCTTCCACACAGCTATATTACCCATTTATAATCTTATATTATCTGCTTTGAACTGGATTATCTTGAGTCCACACTGCCAGATAATTCACTTCAGTGTGCATTTTATACAGCTGTGTAGAAGGGGCCTCATATAATCCACTTCTAAGCAGATAATATAAGATTATCAATATACAGTAGAGTCTCACTTATCCAACATAAACAGGCCTGCAGAATGTTGGATAACTGAATATGTTGGATAATAAGAAGGGATTCAGGAAAAGCCGATTAAACATCACATTAGGTAATGATCATACAAATTAAGCACCAAACATCATGTTATACAACAAATTTGACAGAAAAAGTAGTTCAATGCTCAGTAATGCTTATATAGTAATTACTGTATTTACAAATTTAGCACCAAAATATCACAATGAATTTAAAACATTGACTACAAAACATTGACTGCGTTGGATAATCCAGAACACTGGATAAGCGAATGTTGGATAAGTGAGATTCTACTGTAATATGAAATAATGACTGTGGTAATCCAGTCCAACCCAATTCTGCCATGGAGGACGCAATCCAAGCATGCCCAACAGATGGCCTCCCAGCCTCTCAATAATAATAATAATAATAATAATAATAATAATAATAATAATAATAATAATAATAAGAAGAAGAAGAAGAAGAAGAATATTATACAATCATAAGGTTAGGAGACACCCCTAAGGATCATCCAGTTCAACTTCCTTCTACCATGGAGGACGACACAAACCAAGCACTCCTGACAGATGGCCATCCAAGATCTGCACAGTAATAATACAAATCGAATAACAGAATCAGACAGTTAGGAGAGACCCCTAAAGGCCATCCAGTTCAACCCAACACTGCCATTGGACGATACAATCCAAGCACTCCCAACAGATGGCCAGCCAGCCTCTTAATAATAATAATAATAATAATAATAATAATAATAATAATAATAATAATATACAATCCTAAGGTTAGCAGATACCCCTAAGGATCATCCAGTTCAACTTCCTTATATCATGCAGGAGGACACAATCCAACCACTCCTGACAGATGGCCATCCAATATCTGCACAATAATAATACACATCGAATCATAGCATCAGACAGTTAGGAGACACCCCTAAAGGCCATCCAGTCCAACCCAATTCTGCCATGCAGGACACAATCCAAGCACTCCCAACAGATGGCCACCCAGCCTCTCAATAATAATAATAATAATAATAATAATAATAATAATAATAATAATAATAATAATAACTCTGGGAGTTGCTGTTCATTTCCATTTCTAAGCCAAAGAGCCGGCATTGTCCGTAGACGCCTCCAAGATTATGTGGCTGGCATGACTGAATGGAGTGTTGTTACCTTCCCACCAGAGCAGTACCTATTGATCTACCCACATTTGAATGTTTTCGAACTGCTAGGTTGGCAGAAGCCAGAGCTAACAGTGGGAACTCACTCTGCTCCCTAGATTCGAACCATTGACCTTTCAGTCAGCAAGCTCAGTAACTCAGTGTTTGACCCATTGCACCATCTTATAAAATATTGTAAAATACAAAAAGAGACCAAATTGTCCCATCTCCCCATTATTGTTTTTGTGGGTAATAAAGGTTTCAAAGAATACCATAAGAAAGGAAGAACATCAAAGGAATAAGGATAAAAGGAGAAAGTTATAAGCTGAAAGCCTTTGCAGATGACTTAGTGATTTTTTTAGAGGACCCTCTGAACATAGGTAGAGGTCTGAACCTTATCATGACATAATATGGAAGAGTATTAGGATTTAAAATTAATAAGGAGAAAACAACAATGTTGACCAATAATCTGAAAAAATGGAACAGAAAATCACATCTGAGAAACTGAGTTTTCAAATTGTACAAAATATTGAATATTTAGATATAAACATTTCTACTAAAAACTCAAAGTTGTTTAAGGATAATTATGATCTAATAAGGAAAACGTTTTAAAAGATGTACATATGTGGAAAGGTTCACAGCTATCTCTTCTGGGCAGAATTTGAGATATAAAGAGGAATGTACTACCGAAGTTGCTGTTTCTATTTCAAGCCTTGCCAAATATGTTGAATGAAATTCCGGTAAAGCAAAGGTAAAAAGACCCATCAGCATTTATCTTGCAAGGAAAAAGACCAAGGATCAGATTCAAAGTACTACAGAATGATAAGAATAGTGGAGAACTAGGTTTCAAAAGCTACTATCATGAATGATGTTTGACTTGGTTGAAGAACTGATTATTCTTGAGAAATGAATGTTTACTACAACTAGAAGGAGAAGGTCTGGGATTCACGCCTATCTCTGATATGATAAAATAAAGGCGGACTCTAATGTGGATACCACTATATAAGGAGATTGTTATTAAATGTGTGGAAGAAGTGTTAAGAAAATATATTACAGCAGAAAGTCATTGTTGTGCTTTCCATGTGAAGCTCTGTTTAAAAAGGAAATTGGCTTGTGAATTTTCCGGGCTGTACGGCCATGTTTCAGAAGCATTCTCTCCTGACATTTCAGGAAAATTGAAATTTCTTTGAAGGAAAACAGTTGACTTATAAAGACTTGATGGTGCTGGATAATGATCAGTATAGAATAAAGACGAAAAGAGAACTACTGTCCGAACACTTCCCATTATAATTGTTTCCCTACAACATTTAGTAGAACAATATAAAATTGATAAAACTTATTTGGATTTGTTATTTGTAAACCTGAACTTGAAGCTGTTTTAGACTCGAGATGATCACATAATTGCTAAGTTGTAGAAATTGTTGTTAAAATGTGAAATGGAGGAGGAACAGGTAAACGATTGTATGGTTAGGTGGACACAATATTTTGGTAAACAAATACACATGGAACAATGGGAAAGAGTCTGGATAAAGAGTTTGACATTTTCACTGTGTAATGACTTGAAAGAAATTTTGCATAAAATGATGTACAAATGGTATCTGAGACCACTCTTCCCAGATAAGTGCAAAATTAATATTGACAGGAATAGATTGTTTGGCTGGTGCTTTATTTTAAAGTTGTCCTTGGGATTAGTCTCTATCATATAGGAGTGAATATTTCTCTCCATGTGAACTCTGACTTCCTAAGTTCTCCTTCAAATGGAATGTGTATAATTCTTTTGAAAAATGTGCCTGGGAACTAAAATGCATAACCACGCTGGATGCCAAAATCAATGATTAGAATAGAGACTACAGCTTCTTATTGACTGTAATCTATGATCCCCTGCTGGTTAACCCACTGTCAACAAACGTTTGATGCATTTAGGGCTTGTTATTAAGACATAAGTCTCCTAATGTAATTTCAGTCAGAAACCGTATTCTGCACTGCCATATTTCTCCCCCTTTTTAATGTACAATGGTGTGAAATTTGTATGCCCTATCACAGGTAGCATCCAATTTGCTGGATGTTTCGTGAAAATTCCATGTTTTTGAAGCATTTGAGGTTATTACATATCTCCCAACTCTCCATACCAGAAAAAAACATCAATGAATGGAATGTGGCGCATTTCCTATGTCTTTATTTATTTATTTATTTACAACATTTATACCCTGCCCTTTTCAGCTGAGGGGACTTGGGGCAGCTTAAAAATATTGGCAAAATTTAATGCCCAAATAATACAGTCATAAAAGCAAAACAATACATATAGATCCGTTAATGACATTGTTACAATACATTATAAAAACCTTAAAAACATATATATAATTAATTCAGTACATCCAAGATCCTCATGCTTCATCCTTAAATCAGGCCATGTCAACTTTATCATTTACTCATCAAAAGCTTGGGCACACAACCATGTTTTTATGGCTCTTCTGAAACCCAGAAGGATAGGAGCCTGTCGGATATCTCCAGGGAGGGTGTTCCACAGCCAGGGAGCCACCACGAGAAGGCCCTGTCCCTCGTTCCCACCAGCCGCGCCTGTGAGGCAGGTGGGACCAAGAGCAGGGCCTCTCCAGATGATCTTAGGGATCTAGCTGGCTCATATGAGGAGATACATTCAGTCAAGTAAATTGGGCCAGAACCATTTAGGGCTTTATAGGTCAAGACCAGCACTTTGAATTGGGCTCGGTAGCATATCGGCAGCCAGTGGAGCTGACTTAGCAGGGGGGTGGTACACTCCCTGTATGCTGCCCCAGTTATTAATCTGGTTGCCGCCCATTGTACTGATTGGAGCTTCCGGGCCGTCTTCGAAGTAATCCAAATGGGATGTAACCAGAGCGTGGACCACCATGGCCAAGTCAGACAGGGTGCAGCTGGCACACAAGTCTGAGTTGTGCGAAAGCTCCCCTGGCCACCGCTGAGACCTGGAGTTCCAGGCTCAGCGATGAGTCCAGGAGAACACCCAGACTGCCAACCTGTGCCTTCAGAGGGAGTGCGACCCCATCCAACACAGGCTGTAACCCTATTCCCTGTTGAGCCTTGTGACTGACCAGGAGGACCTCTGTCTTGTCTGGATTCAATTTCTATTTGTTCGCCCTCATCCAGTCCGACACAGTTGCCAGACACCGGTTCAGGACCTGAACAGCCTCCTTAGTGAAAGGTGGGAAGGAGTGACAGAGCTGGACATCATCTGTGTACAGATGACCCCTCACCCCGAAACTCCAGATGATCTCTCCCAGCGGCTTCATGTATATGTTGAACAACATGGGGGACCCACAAGTCAATGGCTGTGGGATTGAGCAGGTGTCCCTCAGTGACACCATCTGGGAGTGACCCTCTAGGAAGGACCGGAGCCACTGCAAAACAGCACCTCTGAGACCCATCCCGGCAAGGCGCCCCAGAAGAATACCGTGATTGATGGTATCGAAGGCCACTGAGAGGTCCAGCAGATCCAGCAGGGACACACTCCCTCTGTCCAGATTGCAGCATAGATCTAAGATCATAGACTAAGGCGACCAAGGCTATCTCGGTACCATGCCCCAGCCTGAAGCCTGTAGGAAGAAAACTAGAGCCTATAGCAGAATATGGCAGGACCACACATACCACAGGGTAGAGTGAGGTAGACAGACAGTAGTGTTATGAAATGGAAATAAATCATGCAATGTTGCATTTGTTATTATTATACTTTTATTGCTAGGAATGGGAATGGGGCTTGTATTTTTATGGGGGGTGGGAGTGGGGGGTCTATTGTATCAAATATTTACTTAGATTTCAATGTCATGTGGCTTTCTAAGCATTTCTTCAGCTCCCATCTTCTTTTCTACCTTCATTTTATCAAAGTATAGTACAAACCCATTGCCCATAGGACCAAACCCATGGTTGCACTTACCCACATCCAGTAAAATATATCCTCTCTTAGAATTTTCTAGGTTCTCCAGTCTACTCTGTGGTAACTTCCAAAAATAATATGTTCATTTTAATAGGGATCACAATCATCTAACATTTCCTACTTCCATTGCAAATTGAAGAAGGTATCCCACATGGATATGAGGTTCATACTGTATTGTGAGAACTGGCCACCAGCAAAAGCCCTGACTGGAGATTTTATCAGCAGTGTACAAATGCCATTATCAAATGATCGCCAAACCTGGGGGAAAAAATTAAGAAAAGCTAGTGTAGTTGAATGCTTCCATCGCTATGTGGAGTCAATTCATACTGTGCAAGTGATCCTTGTAGGCGACACTGTGACTGTGCAGAAGCATGTATACATTTCCAACACTGTCATTGGCTTGCTGTTTTGTATGTGCACCATAGCAGCCAACAAATAAGACACGGCCCTCCCTTTTTCAATTATTGCTTGTAGTTGCAGATATAAAGGTTGAGGATGAACAAAGCAAAGATGAATAGGTCCACATAAGTGTTGAATGTTTGCATTCACCCCAATGGCAATGTCATAATTGACCATCCTCAGACCGTAAACCAAAGGTTGTAAAGCAGAATTAGGGCAGCTTTCTGTTTTAGCTCATTAGCCTGTCTGGCTCAACACTTTTGACACTGACGTAAGCCCCTTCCACACTGCCATATAAAATCCAGAATATCTGCTTTGAACTGGATTATATGGCAGTGTAGAAGGGACTGAAATAGCTCTTTGGGCTTTTAGATAAGGGTCGTCCTCAATAATGTCAGGAGTGAAGCTGGGATTATCTACATTAGATGTATGAATGATGGGAGCTGGTCTATCACATTAAACTACAGTGTCCAGAATGCATCATAACTGTGACTGAAGCCTATGTGCCCAAAGTACATTCAAGACCTCTGTATAGGTTTTTGCTGAGGTGGTAACACTGGTGCTTCTAAGAGCTCATATGTTATCTCTTAATAATGGCCAATGGAAAATCTGAACTGTCTCATGCATGCTGACATCTGCAGGTGCTGATACAAATTGATTATATTATGGTTTAAATTGAAATATACTTAACGTTTTCTATAAGTAATGTAGAAAGTTTTAAACAGCAATATATGGCCTGATAACATAATCAGTTTGTGATTTATTGGCTCATGTAGTGGTGGCATCTCTAGATACAGTTGACCCTCTGTAACCATAGATTTTGCACCCACAAATTCAACTATCCATGGTGAACATTTTGTCATAAGAGACACCATTTTACTATGCCACTTGAACGTGGCATAGAGCTTGAACGTACACAAATTTTCTGGAACCAAAATTCAGTGGATACCAAGAGTCCACTATATATAGAAACATTGTAACAAAGCCTCATTCTCTCTATACATCTCACACAATATATTTATATATATATATTTTAAAAGATTTGCTAAGATTTGCATGAAATGTTCCAAGCAATTTGTTTAGGGCAATAAATGGGACTTATACAGCATTCCCTGTTCAGCAAACAGGCACCTGCCCTTTAATTCTCCCCTTCTTAAATGGAGATTACATGAATATATAAATGGTCACTGAGCGGTTCCTTGTACATTAAACAATACTGGACCAATCCGTTTTATATAGAAAATCTAACAATTAATCTCTACAGAAAACAAAATCTGTTCCCAAATGGGGACCTGCTAATGAAGTTTCCCCATTAAGAGGAAATAAAAATCAGAAAGTAGCTCATTAGCTGCAAAATAAACCACCAGATTTAGAAGGTTCCACAGAAGGTGAAAGCACTCAGGTCCTTGTGATAGCTTGGTGACAATTTCTATTTTAAGTGTCAAAAACAATACTTGCTATCTGGAACAAGTAGTGTACCGTTCTCTCCTTTTAATATTCTAATCGTGAGGTGTAAAGTGAAATGGTTGCACAGTGTAATGGTGGCAAAGAAGTCGCGTGTCAATGAGACAGGGAAGGTGACAGACACGGAATGAGCCCCGAAGGTGCTCTCCAAGTGCATTGGTTAAAGATTCCCTTGGGAATTTTTTTCTCATTAGTTCACAGACACAGTTCGGTAATTCAACAGCACCAGGTTACCATTCGACACAAGACCAAAATATGTTTCTTTGCATGCTTTAGCTCCTTTATTTGATTATGCCAATTTATGATTAAAAATTAGGAGACCGACTATCACTCAATCATGCCAGTAAAGTTGTTTACATTCTGAAATATGAGCCACATGGTGAGAAAGCTACTCCAGCAACATTGTCAGTGTAAAAACTGAAAGGCAATTTAAAAAATTTAATAGACAAGATATTATCATTTTGATGTAGCTTTACTAGCATGGAGAAACAAAGGCAAAATCTTAGGGGCCTGATTTACTAAATCAGCACCACAAACTTATCAACTATATATATAGAATACACACACACATATATATACAGAGAGCTGCCACCAAAGCTGCAGAGTGCACATTTTCTTGGTTCTGCTTGTTTAAAATCTTATTAAAACTGAAACATGCACATATTGAGTTAATATGATATGTGCAGAGTGGGGGAGGAACTAAGAACTTTGATAGTTAGCTAATTTTATGTGTAATTACTCCGTAAAAATGTTAAACGGAATGGGTTATTCTCATTTTTCCCTTGCAATTAAAAATGTACTTAGTTCTATGCTATCAAAGTTAACTGCACTCCCACTCAGCACACTAAGGGATAATGGCTCCGGGTGTTGTCTATCTCATTACCCACCAGGTCAGGAAAGAAAGGAGTATCCACTCCAGCCCCAGTGGTCATTTAAATTCTCATTGTTACATTAAAGAAACAGTGAAGAAATCAACGGAAACGGGAAAATTAGGCACACAAAGCGAATAGGTTATTATGCACTTTATCAGAGCAACCAAAAGGAAAGTTGGTATGTGCTGCTGCTGAGTACCTCCAGTAAAAGGAGCCTTTCCCATCCATTTTCAATTTTAATTTCTTGCTTTTGTGCTAGATGGTCACCTGCACAAGATCTTAAATGCACATCCACATGACGGCTTCCCATGAGCCGAACTTAGTACTAAAACACATATGGTTTTGATCTGCAATCTAGTAGAGCATGTGGTCCGACTCTCCTGGGATTAGGGGTGTGAAAATGTGTCTCATTCTCTTGGGTTTTTCAGTTTCCCCCTGGGATTCTTATTTTATCCTTTTTCTATATGGGCTTGTAAGTGTCTCTCCACCCCCCACAGAAGCACATATATATTCTTATACATTTTCTTCTGTTTAAAATACATTTTCAGATTATAACAGTATATCCAGTTCTCTTGACAGTTCTCTAACATTTCAAGTTTTGTACCCATTTTTGAGATGAATAAAGTTTGTGCATATTTAAAAATGTAGGTCAGAATCATGTATGGTCTTTAGATATGTGTAAGCAGTATAGTTAAAATGCTATACAGCAGAGGTTCTCAACCTGGGGTCCCTAGATGTCTTTGGTTTACAACTCCCAGAAATCCCAGCCAGTTTACCAGCTGTTAGGATTTTTGGGAGTTGAAGGCCAAAAACATCTGGGGACTCACAGGTTGAGAACCACTGTTATACAGTGAATTCTGGATTAACCCCCCAATACCCAGGTGGCGAAGTGTGTTAAAGCACTGAGCTGCTGAACTTGCAGACCGAAAGATCGCAGGTTCAAATCCCGGGAGCGGAGTGAGCGCCTGCTGTTAGATCCAGCTTCTGCTAACCTAGCAGTTCAAAAACATGCCAATAGGTACCACTCCGGCGGGAAGGTAACAGCGCGCCATGCAGTCATGCCGGCCACATGACCTTGGAGGTGTCTATGGACAATGCCGGCTCTTTGGCTTAGAAATGGAGATGAGCACCAACCCCCAGAGTCAGATATGACTGGACTTAATGTTAGGGGAAACCTTTACCTTATCCAGTTACCAGGCAGCAGCTGCTGAGATCAACAGGATTCTCTTCTAATGTCACATGGGAAACAGCAGGTTGCTGTTTTCAAACCCTTTCTGTGAGTCTTTCCCATTTGAACAGTTAGAAAAGGTTCCCAGTTGTAATTTCTCTTCATGCTGGAGATTGCTTATATTGGGGAGTGGAACCATCAGTCAGATTTAGAGTTATGGATCTGCAAGTGCTCCGTATTCACTTATCCTGCACAATCGTAGCCAGTTTTAACAGCCTGAATCCCCCAACCCATTTTAAGAACACCCACTGTATTGGAAATCAGAGGTCCATTCAGTTGGGACACAAGGAAGATGATAGTTCCACCGCCCTCTCACCAGTGTCTGATTCTGTGATCATCAGAAGAAAGACTATTGTCACAATTTGTTGTCGAAGGCTTTCATGGCCGGGATCACAGGGTTGTTGTATGTCTTTCGGGCTGTGTGGCCATGTTCCAGAAGCATTCTCTCCTGACGTTTCGCCCACATCTATGGCAGGCATCCTCAGAGGTTGTGAGCTACCTCACAACCTCTGAGGATGCCTGCCATAGATGTGGGCGAAACGTCAGGAGAGAATGCTTCTGGAACATGGCCACACAGCCCGAAAGACATACAACAACCCTATTGTCACAATTGTTTTGGCCTTGCTTGGTATAGGAGTAAAAATGTCATTCTGTTTATATCACAATCCCAAGATGAGTGGCCCTCCTTTATCTAACCTGACAGGTGGTTGTTATGGTAGACTAGACTACCATGCCTGGACAATCCAGTATATGCAGGCAGAAAGTGGAGTATAGCATCTGGCATCTGCATTGTTTGTATAGGTTTCCCATAAACACACAGAAGCAGTTGCTCTTTTCTTCTCTATCTCCAAACAACTGCTCTGAAGTTCCATCTACTCTGTAAAATTAATGCATTTTGACATCAGATCAAAGCAACATTTTCCCCTAATCCTGCTTTTTACATTGCATAATATCACAATGATGTGTTTTCTTTACGTTAGTCTGCCTTTCAAATCAACACAATGCACTTTTTAAAAAAGTGGCAATGTATTTGTCAGGAAGTGAGCTGGAAACAAAGTACCAGGCATTTTCTTCCATGAGGCAAAGGTTATAGGGACTTGCCTCAAGCAATACTTAGGATTTTTAAGTGGCTAGGTAGAAACATTCCATGTAGTTAAACACCAAAATCCTTCAAAATGTAAAAAAAAAAGTGTTTCCTTGGGGTCTAGTGTGAATTTTACATTCAATACACAGCTGCTTTCTATTAGATTTTGTCTCCTATAACTTAGCCTTACCAGTGATACAGAAGCAGATGCTCCCAGTCCACTCATTGCTCTCCAAAGGAGATATAAAGACATCATTGCAGGAGGCAAGCAAACCATTGAAGCTGGACTGCTGGACTGCCTCCTCCCTGAAACTAGACCCATCCCTAGCTATTGATGGGAAATCATGTCAATACCTATAAATCCATAAATGTTCCCATCACCTATCTTGATGCAACGAGTCCACTTCTGTGCCAGCATGCTGCTTGTAAAGCCTCCCTCTCATTATTCTTAAGATGTCTATTTAATATCTGGCAGTTATATTTGCATTTTTTGTGTTTCATTGCTGAAATTGCAAAATTGCTCTTTAAAAAATTAAAAATGTATTGAACAGCAGAAATGCAAGAAGGCAAGGTTAAGAGGATATGTGGTAATATGATTACAGGACCATGGATTGTTGAATTGGCGCAATTGCATGAATGAGGAGAGGCGTGATGTCAAAGGTACTCATCACAGTATGTATCCTATCCACTATCTATAATATGGTAGTATGAATGTCTTTGGATAGCAGCTTTGATTGATGTATAAAGTCTGTAAACGTAAACAAGCACCCAAAGTAAACAGTGCCCATAAACACATCTTTGCTTGCTGTAAGACAATTTTGTTGTGTATGGGGTGAAGTGCATTGAGAATTATCTTGGATTTAATATTTTCTACAGTTTCTTGAGGTTCATGATGAATCTACTGGTTTCCATGGAAGTGGGGATAAAGCCAAATACCTGCCTTCACCTTGTCTAGAGTCAAATTATTCTCATGTGAATATGAAGAAAAATATTTAGCATAGGATATACCATATCAGACTTTAAAAAAACCAACTCGTCCTCTTAACTGAATTGAAAAATAGAATTAAAATTATATATGTGTATAAGAAAACTTGATGTTATTTAGGAGTCCTGCATAGGTTCATCAATTACTTCTTGAGTTGTAAATATTTATAAGTCATTCACATTAAAGTAGTTGTCAGTTACAGCTAGAGTACTTCACCTTCTGTCACTTCCAAGTATCAGGGGGCCTGATTCAATCACACTCTTGTCAGGCTACCTTTCTTCTCCTGAATACCCAAGTCCCTAAACACAACAAAATATAAATGAATGAAAAGTGCTAATGATGCATCATTACCAAGAGGTATCAAGTTTTTTAAGGTCCTTTGCTGACTAAATTTTAAATTAGCACAATTATTCAGTGCATTCCCGGAGGCATCGTTGATTATGCTTAGCTGCTATGCAGAGACACAGAGCAAAGAAAAAAATATATAGTGGAGTCGGGTGTCCTACAGTAGCAACACAATGCAGGCTCTTTCACAACCTTCAGATCCAAATTCATCATATGAAAGAGCATAATGCATAATCGTGGCAGTATAATAATGACAACATACTGTGGAGTAATTGTAGCAGATTGTCTTTAAAACAATTAGTGATCTTTGAACAAAATGAAAAAAATATTCTTGAAGTTTGAGGATTGGACTTTTATTGTTTACTAGCTTGGGTACTTGGGTTATTTGAAAAGGACCTTGTTTGTTTTTGGTTGTTAGGTAATATAAGTGTGGTCATATGTTACGCTATTTCTTAGAAAAAACTCAGTCTTTGCTTTTGTTTTTTAGGAAATGCTCCCATTAGAAAATGCATAAGGATGTGGGTAAACTACAATTTCAAAAACTCTTGGGTCAACCTTCCCAAAACTCCCCCAGCATTCACAGTTGGCCATGTTGGGTTTGTGTGGCAAATGTGGTCCAGATCCATCATCTGCTGGGTTCAGTGTTCTCTGGATAAGGGTGAACTACAACTCCTAGATTCCCAGGGCAATCACCCCAAAACCATGCCAGTATTCACAGTTGGCCATGTTGGGTCTGTGTGCCAAGTTTGGTCCAGATCTCTCACTTGCTGGGTTCAGTGTTCTCTGAATACGAGTGAACTATAACTCTCTGATGCCAAGGTCAATCACTCCTAAAGTCTGCCAGTATTCAAAGTTGGCCATATTGGGTCTGTGTGCCAAGTTAATTCGAGGTTCATTGTTGGTGGGGTTCAGATGATCTTAGATTGCAGATGAACTATACATCCTAGGACCTACAACTCTTAAAATCATGGTGAATTCTCCCCAACACCTTCCAGTATGTTCAGTTGCTAATCAATTTCCCTGTTTGCTGTGTGCCATAGGAAAGGGTAGGAAAGGGTTAAAGGAGAGGCAGTGGGTGGGGTCATGGAAATGGCAAGAGAATGGAACACTAGGATATGCTCTGTTAGATCCCAGCTAGCCAGGGCACCAAGGCCTGCAGTGTTTCAGGACATGCACTTTGGCACAGATGATGCTGAAGATTTTACTGACATTTCACCCTTCTCGGAGAGGCCTTTACAGCTGCAGGTGCCTGAAGATATTAACTCTGGAGACTTGCTAATTGGAGAAGATTCTTCTATTCCTCCCTCGCAGACAGAGCCAGATGTTGAGGAGACGCCTGGGAACGGGGTTTTTAATTGTAGAGATGTTGTAATTAGAGAAAGAATTGCAAAACAAGAAATCCGTCGGAGCCAAAGACTGGCAAATAGATGGGATAATGGTTAGCGTTCCCTTGGGAAAGTTTTGGGAGTTTATACTCCCTAAATTCTGAACAGTCCAGAATCTGTTAAAAGTGTTTTGCTTAGTAGATTTCCTTGCGGTGTCAACATTGCTTTCTTGGAGAGAGGTTTCTCTGTCTCCAGCTCCTGTTCCCAAGACAAGTTTTCCAGTTCCAGTCGGGCAGTGCCGTGCCACGACTCTCGAGTAGACCTTGACTTGACTTCAGTTGTTATTCTTGTTCCTGTTTCCTGTTATCAGCTTTGACAACTTTGCTGCCTTGATTGTTACAGAGTATTTCCAGTGGATTTTCTGCCAGCCTTGTTTCCCTGTTTTAACTCCTGGACTTTGTTTCCTTGGGAGAGCTATTGAGCTCTCATTGTGGATTATAATATCGGACCTTTCCCTTCACCCATTTGGAACCATCATTGACTTTCAAAAAAGAACTATTCCTTACTCAGACTCTATACATAATTTCCTTTGGATTTATAATTGTTTTAATAAAGATATAGTGTGTTATATTGGCTCTTGTCTGGTTTTCAAGTGCTCACGCTGCCTTGGGGTGCAACATGCTCTCTGTAACCTGCAATGTCCTGAGAGGGAGTGACTTGATGGCTCCACAGCACTGGAAACTATAGCCTGATTATGGAGGCCAGAGGCTGTCTGTGTGAGCAGGCAACCATGCCACATACACACATACAGATTTTCACTTTTATTATGTGTATAGATGATAGATTATGTATGTTGAATTTTCTTTTGGTTTCAGTTTCAGTTTCAGCAGTGCTAATTTCTTCAGATGAAGGAAATGTAATGTCTGCCTCTCCATGTTTCTTTTTCTTGTATCAACTATTTGCAAATTAGCTGTTAGTTATAACATACTTGAAAGTGCAAAGGAAGAAAAGAAACTCCAGGAGGTTCATAAATCAGCATGAGTTGCACAAGCTACTAGAAGATACAGAATTTTTCTTGTAGTTTTGTGTTCCATAATGAATGTTCTTTTCTCATGCAATAGCATCATAATGGTTGATCTATCTTATTGTAGGGTTGGATTCAGACAGTCATATTTTAAAAGTCGAACCAGTGAGGTGAATGCAACTTAGCCTATGTACATGTTTGTGACTTTCTTTGGTGAGGAATACTCAGAGGTGTTACGGGTTTGTTGAAAAACAAACTGCGTGCAGTCCTGTCCAGACTTATCCAGTCCTTTGTTGTATCCACAATGAGCAAAAGAAAAACAAGCCAGGAAAATGGGAAAAAAATCAAAATTTACTCTTAAGTAGCAGAGTCAAAAAATCACAATAAAACTTCCAGCAACAAAACTCACATAAAGTTCCTTGCATTAAACTCATGCATCTTCATAGTAGGCTCTCAGCAAGTATTCAGTAAGTCCCCAAAAGACATTACAAACATTTCCCAAATATACCCCATTCAGGGAGTGGTTCAAGCTTGTTAGCCTTGATTGTTCTAATTACTCAACTATGAGTTGTAATTGACCAGGTGTTTTTCCCTTAACACACACATATACAAGTAGTGATCCCACAGAAACTTAGTCATATACATGCATATACAGTAATAAGAGGTGGTTCTCCCAGTTCTATCTTCTGAAATATAGCCTACAATACTTGGTATTCCTTATCAGACTCCCATTCAAGTACTGATTCTGCTTAGCTTCAAAATCATACAAATTTTAGCCACTACTGATCTCAGTTGGTCAGGTCTGTTGTTGTGATGGACTACATAGCTGAACAAAACTGTGAAATAAAATAGCTAAAATTCCATGTAGTCTTTGAGAAAACCCATGGCTATGTTAGGATTTCAGTCTGCATCCCTAGACCCAATCATTCAGTTAGACTACACTCAATGCTCAGTTTGAATCAGTCACTTCTAGAGCTAGTTTTAGGGCCCTTCTACAAAGCCATATAACCCAGAATATCAAGGAAGATAATCCACAATATCTGCTTTGAAATGGGTTACCTGAGTCCACACTGACATATAATCCAGTTCAATGTGGATTTTATACAGCTGTGTGGAAGGGGTCCTAGACCACTTTCCTTATCACATTATACTGATGTATAAGTGCTATATTCCTCTTAAATTGCCATGGCAACACCATGAGGAATTCTAGGGTTTGTAGTTTAGTGGGGCCCAAGATCTATTTGTGTGAGAATTCTGAATTCTCCTCCCTAAACTGCAAATCCCATAGGTTTTTACCATGGCAACTAAAGTGGAACAATAGTACTATAACAGTGTGATGTGGGAACATGGTAAGAAGATCCTTCGACAAAGAATGCTTGATGCTACCTTCAGTTTGTTCAAATTTTGAACAGTCTATTTCTTGTTGCCCTTCTAGCTCATTTTAGGACTTTGAAGGAAAAATAGTAATTGGATTTATCCAATATAAATAAAGCAGTATTTTGCATATATAGAAGAAACACAGATCTATTGCAAATATGTATTAACAAATATATGCATATGAGTAATTCACATTTGTTTCCAAGGGGCTGTGGCTAGCACAGCGGGTTAAACCGCCAGCTACAGAAAATCTTGTCAACTGGAAGGTCAGCAGTTCAAGTCGCAGATCAGGGTGAGCGCCTGCCATCAGCCCTAGCTTCTGCTTACCTAGCAGTTCGAAAACAGCAATGTGTGTTGATAAATAGGTACCGCTTTGGTGGGGAGGTAAAAGGCACCCCTGAAAACATACCAACAATTCGGTCAGCAATGCGTCCATGGACAATAAGCTCCTTGGCGTGGAAAAATGGAACAACAGCACCTCCCCATGGCCGAGTCGAGCACACCCTTCAGATGCCAGAGATGAAAAAGAGGGAAGCCTTGATTATGTCTCTGTACTGTCTATCTTTGTTGTTAATTGTATAACGGCATTGAATGATTGGCATATATGTATTTTGTAATCTGCTCTGAGTCCCCTTGGGGAGATAGAGCAGAATATAAATAAAGCATATATATTATTTCTTGTGGGAGAAAGCATCTAATCCATGAGCTATCTTCCTAACATTAGGAAGCTGAAAGATGCATGCTAATTACAGTCAATAAGAGAAAATCATATTAAAATCTGTGTCAATGTGTTCTTTTTCACCTCTACCTCTTGCTTCATTCTTCTACTCTTGTCCAATGATATCTTCACTGCAGCATCAAGGCCCAATGCTCAGCTGTACTTTCATGTTGCAGTGATATCCCTCACACTAGAAACTCCAAAGACTTGACTTTCAAGTAGCTTTAAAATTCAAATCAGTTCTGACCATATTTAATCTCGACATGTTAGTTTAACACCAAGCCAAGCCAGACCTTTTAATGTTCAGTGGCCATGATATAAAATT
Source organism: Anolis carolinensis (assembly GCF_035594765.1). Classification (NCBI taxonomy): domain Eukaryota; kingdom Metazoa; phylum Chordata; class Lepidosauria; order Squamata; family Anolidae; genus Anolis; species Anolis carolinensis. The sequence goes on from NC_085845.1 coordinate 140,351,646, forward strand.
CTTCACCGGGTTGCACCAATAAATTCAGTGCAGTGTAATTCTCTGCAGTCACGGTGTCGATCATGAAATTAAAGAACAGTGTAGAGTGTAGATTCTCTAAACATTAATATCCTTCTCTTCCAACCCCATGATCCAAATGTTCAATAGGTGAGGGGTTCATTTTGGATTTTGGATCTATTTGGGTGCTCCTAATGCAGAAGCACCAGTAAATATTTGTTCATCACTTTGGCATGGCCATTTAAAATAACAATTTTATGTCCTCTGTAAGTCCAGTTTTGATTATCTTAATAGGTGTGTATTCCTCCTTTATACTGCCTTTATCTTCACCTTTAAGAAAATGTGCCTGGATGACATTATTTTTTTTTAAAAAAACTTTCAAATAACATATTTCTTATTTGGGGGTGTCTATTATTGTTGCTGATATTTTAATTTATATTCTCCTAGAATGAATGCATCCATTTTCAAAATAAACTCCCTGGGGAAATATTTCTGCCCATTTGCATGTTGGATAACAGGCAAGTAGTTGAGACACTTCTATTTCTTCGGTATTTCTTAGGGTATTGCTTTGGATGATTGACTTGCTGTTCTTGCCACTTCTTCTGATGAAGATAAAATAACAGAGTAAATCCACCATGGTGTAGTAGTTTGAGTGTTGGACTAGGACTTTGGAAAACAGGATTTGAATTTTCATCTGATCATGGAAACTCATTGGCTGGCCTTGGGCAAGTCATAATTTCAGCCTCAGAGCAAGGCAAAGGCAAACCTCTCCAAACAAATCTTGCCCAGTGTTGGAAATAGCATCTTCCCAAGCCTATCACTATTTAATTTGTTAATGTATATATTTGCTAACCTGTATTCTATGTGTATGTTGATTTGTGAGTATGTACCTCTTTGATGTGGGAGGAGCTATAGACATGTGATTGTACTGAGCATGTGCAGACTCAAGACTCCATGTATGTGTTTGGATTTTAATGAAAGCAGGGTGCTGTTTGGACTTCTGTAGAAAAGTATGCTTTAGAGACTTTAGTAGAGAAGTATGCTTATGGACTTCAGTGAGTACAACTTTACTCAAAGACTATGGACTATTGATTAAGAACGATACCCCATGTACTCAACACAGAGAGGGCTACATCCTATGTGTAACTGAACTTCAATAAGAAATGTGCCTGTATGGTAAATTAATATAAGTTGTTTATGAGTAAACAAGATTTTTTTTTTCAAAGAAGACTTTGTTTTTTTTTATCTTTGAGTGCATATTTTAACTAAGAGGTTTCAAGGGAGAGTATATCTTTTGGGCAACTTCAACTGCAAATAAACAACCATCTTCTGCTAGAGAGTTCAGCAGAGTTCCGGTTATCTGATTTAAATGGGCGGACAGAATCTCGGATTCCCAGATCTGTCGGATAACTGGATCTGTGGGTAAGTGTCCCAGCCTAGGGAAGTGTGGGGTGTGCCGCTGCTTAGCGACATGCTCTGCGCATCTCTAAAGGTCCAAGCACCTCCCGGAGGGAGGAAACTTCTCCTTTCGGCAGGCGCTCCGGCCTATGGTAGCGCGGGGTGTGCCGCTGCTTAGCGACATGCTCCGTGCTTCTCTAAAGGCCTACCGGAGTTTCCTCTTCCATGGCTGCCTCTGCCTCTGCCACTGCCTCTGCTTCCCTTTCTGCTACCGCCTCCTCCTTCGCATCCTCCTCCTCCTCAGAGGTGAGCAAGCGAGGTGCAGGGAGAGCACCTCCAAGCCCCTGGTGGCGCCTCGGATAATAAAGAGTGTCGGATTAGCGGAGCTCAGTTTAGCGGGGCTCTACTGTATATTTTTGTTGTGGCATGGCTTTATCATTGGCAGTTTTAAGACATGGTTCTTCAGTTTAACAGCTGAGTTACCTGTGTGCCATTACATGAATGCTTGTGAATATCACTTGTTCAAAGAGTTGACTTCTAACAAGGCCATGCTTTTCTTGACTAGTGGTTTTCAAAAGGTGGTCTCCACATATTTATGGAGATTCACATTTGCCAAAAGGATATGTGCCCAGAGATTGGGTGCAGTTATTTTCCAATAGGTTATGCAATACCCAGAAAATTCTATGGTAGGTTTGCTTTAGGGTAGGAACTATCTGAAGACACCCACAGCAAAGAAGAACAACTAGTGCCATGCATGCATACTTATTAAATTTTGAAATATGTTATGGAACAACTTCAGTATCAATATACAGTGGTAAGAGAGAGGTCTATCATTGGAATTACCAATGTTGTTTTATTTTATAAAAACACAATTCAGGACATGTGGGTTTCTGTTTCAGGGAGCATGCCGAATCTAAGACCCCATCTAAACTTCCATATAATACAGTATAGATGGGGTCTAAATGTATTCTGGTGTTGAATTTGGCTATGAATTATTGAGAGGAACACTTAACAAACTTAAGCTTAGCAGGTAATACCAAATTTGATTTAAATCAGGAAAGCCATTTGAAGGTTACAACATTAAAACTACGCTCAATATCATGGTCATAGTCCACACAGACTCAAACACATATAGATGGCTATTTAGCTCATCTCTCTGCCAGTGCAGGAATCCATGACTGCAGCATCCTTGATGAACTGTGCAAATAGTAACTGTGGAAAGTGGGTTTTGGTAATTTTGCATGAGTATCATAGCAGAAGACATATCGCTTTTGGAAGTGTCATTTGAGAAAACCAAACTAGTTTAGGATAGGTAAGATTAGCTTTGATATCATGACTCTCTAAATCCTATCCTTCCACGTGGTAAGAAACATTTCACCCCATGTTCATAGAAAATTCACTAAAAAGATTGTCCCTATAGGTTAAAAGATGAGAATGACAAGGCACTTCTTGTCTACTCCATTTTTGCACAACCTCTGAGAATGCTTCCTATCAAGTGTAATAAATAAACAAATAAAAATGGGAGTTGATTTAATCATTTTTTGCTGTATAGATTTTGAACATCTTATCTCGAGATAAACAATGCCAAGAAGAGCTTGCCTGGCATGAAGTTTCTCTGCTCTCCACCTTTATCAATAGGCCCACCGCTAGCACTATTATTTTGACAGGGGAAAGCAGATGTGTAGGTTAAGTATGGGAGCAATTCAAATGTCCATAGTAAACTGGGGAGGGGGGCAGAAGAAGCTTGGAGAGCAGGAGCTTTAAAGTAATTGACTAATACAGTAAGGATATTAAAGTCATTTAGTGCCAAAAGGGAACACACTGATCCTTGACCCTGAGCCACTTTGGAGTAATCTAGTATTCAATCCAGCGTGTAATGACTGCCAGGCCTGTCAATCCTCCGGGCTCTCCAGTCAAATGCCTGTGGCTACTATTGGCTTATGGTAAAAGGACAGAAATGCAAGGAAATGCCTCTCAATCAGCCTATGATGTGATAATGTTATTGCTCCAATGTATTCTGTATTGTCCCTGCATAGTTTAATCTGTTGAGACCCATGTCAAAAATTGCCCCCAGTTCCCAGAGGTCTTTTATTCAACCTTTTAGTAATACAAGAGGATTTGAAAGAAAAGGGATAACTTACTTGATTAATTGTTTCCAGAAATATATATATATATGTGTGTGTGTGTGTGTGTGTGTGTGTGTGTATAGATAGATAGATAGATAGATAGATAGATAGAGTGAGGGGGGAGGCTATGAGCTGAGGTGCTCAAAACAGGTTTTAAAGGCAATGTGTGAAAATAATAAATTTTAATAAGTAATCAGGCTAGTAAACCCTATTTTTTTTCTTATTTCTCCACTAAAAATAAATTCAGCCATCATATCTGATAGACAGGATGACAATGTGATTGTTGTTCATACATCTGCCTGAAACAAATGTATGTCTATGTCAGGACTAAACTAGTCATGAAAAATATAATGAAAGTGACAAACACATATCTAGTTACATAGCCACAGTGGAAGAGCATAAAAATAGCTTAGCTGAATGGTTCTCAATCTTTGGATCTCCATATATTTTGGACTTCAGCTTCCTGAATTCTTGACAATTGACCAAAGTGGCTGGGGCTTGGTCACTTGGAAGACCAAAGATTGGGAACCACTGGCCTATCTAAGCAAATATTTTGTTTGTATTGTGGGTTTTCTGAATACGATAGAAAGCTCACAGAGAAACATATTTCCTTCCTTCCTTCCTTCCTTCCTTCCTTCCTTCCTTCCTTCCTTCCTTCCTTCCTTCCTTCCTTCTTCACTAGGTCCCCCAAAGTGATGCTTGATGAAATGTGGCGCAGCGGGCTGTGGCGCAGCTGGCTAGTAACCAGCTGCAATAAATCACTACTGACTGAGAGGTCATGAGTTCGAAGCCTGGGTCAGGTTAAGCCCCCGACCATTAAATAGCCTGGCTTGCTGTTGACCTATGCAGCCCTGAAAGACAGTTGCATCTGTCAAGTAGGGAAATTTAGGTACGCTTTATGCGGGAGGCTAATTTAACTAATTTACAACATCATAAAACTGCCAAGAAAACACGAGGAAAGGAATGAGGAAGCACAGCCACTAGTGGACAGTGAAGCAACAGCTCCCCCCTGTGGCTGGAATCGTGAAGCTGGAAAAAATGTTAAATGCCTCTGTGTCTGTCTATACTGTATGTTGTTTGTCTGTTGGCATTGAATGTTTGCCATATATGTGTTCATTGTAATCCGCCCTGAGTCCCCTTCGGGGTGAGAAGGGCAGAATATAAATACTGTAAATAAATAAATAAATAAATAAATGTATCAAAAAGCATTATTTAAAAACAGATTAAGACTATTAAAAAACAGATAGAAAACAGGCAGTTTCCGAGTTACAAACATCCAACTTACAAATTATTCATAGTTAAGAATGGGGGCAAGACAACAGGAAGTGAGAGAAATCTACCTGTATGAAGGAAATTCACTCCTGGAAGAGGTGTAATGGGGAAAAGGTTTCTCAACTTAAGCTTTATCACCAATCCTTGTTTCCACAAGCCAAACTTTTCAAAATCCAATTATCACAGGGACAAAAAGTGTGGCAAAATCTTCTGAACAGGGGCACAGACAGCAAAACAAACACCACAGAGTGTTCACCCTTTCCTATACTATCCAAAGCTACAATATATACTTTTTTGGTTGTAGCTAGCTACACTTAAATATATAGCTGTTCCGGCTGACATACACATTCAACTTAAGAACAAACTTACAGAACATAGCTTATTTTTAAGGTGGGGACTGCCTGTAGTTCAGTTTGGAGCACCCCCAGGAAGATCAACAACGTTGGAGTCTCCACAGATGAAATCAGCCTGACTTTCATTTGAGAGAACGCTCCTATGGCTCAGGTGCTGCTACAAAGAAAGGCATGTCTCATGTACACACCAAAGTATATGTCTTGGGTGGCAGACTGTACAGGGTGTTTGAAAAAGAACTCGCTAGTTTTAATTATACTTATAACTAGGGAGTTCTTTTTCAAACACCTTGTATAATAGGATCTCCTCTAACATATTCTGGGTAGTCTTCAAAGGGAAAGAGGGCTTTCAGACATCTTGAGCTTTGTAAACCAATATCTTGGAATTACCTTTCCATAGTGGTGGGGTTACATACTCTGAGAAGCAAGAAGCTATGCTGCTGATAGCATTGTTACTGGTAGAGTTTCCCATGTCAGACAGAGTTTTACTGAGGACACAAGATGAAACGTGTCAAACAGGTAACTGGCGGTAGTAGTATGTGTATGTGAGGGAGGGGGCACTGTTAGAGGATCTCTTAGAAACAGTGATGGTGACACCATAAATAATGCTAAGGGGACTAGTACTGCACAGAAGAAGGCAATGGTAAAGCACTCCTGAAGCTTTTTAACTTGCAAACCTATGATGATACAAAGGTCAATACCAGAATCTTGTAGGTCAGTGATTCCCAAAGTGGGCGCTACTGCCCCCTGGTGGGCATTGCAGCGATCCAGGGGGGCGGTGATGGCACCTATTAGGACATGGGGCAGGGCCAGGGGAGGGGAGGGGCCTTTTCCCAAGTGCCAGAGACAAGTCGCTTGTTAGGACACGGGGGGCGGAGCTAGAGGAGTGGGCATGGCTTCTTCCCAATTGCCCGAGACAGGGCTGAGAATCTATACCTCTCCTGAAGCACTTGTTGGGACACAGAGGGCAGAGCTAGGGAAGGGGGTGGGGCCTCCTTCCAAGAGCCTGAGACAGGGATGAGCCTCTATACCTCTCCTGAGAGGCTTTTTAGGTCTAAAGGGCGAAGCTAGGGGTGGCGACGGGGCCTCTTCCCAAGAGCGCGAGACAGGGCTGAGTCTCTGTATACCTCCCCTGAGGTGCTTGTTAGAACACAGGGGCGGGATAGAGAGGTTCAACCCCGTCAGGCACTTGGGAAGAGGACCCGCCCCCTCCTCTAGCCCCACCCCACCGCAGAACAGGGATAGAAGCTCAGCCCTGCCTCAGAGCTTGTAATTCTGCCCATCCCAGTCTTGGCCTCCCATTTGTGCCCCCCCCATCTCCCCCTCCCCCCCCCCAGCCTTGCATCTTGGACTAGGGGAGAGGCTCAACCCTGCCCTCTTGAGCAGGATCCACGCCCACCTCTCTAAACCACACACCCCTTTCCAGGGGGCTCTGAGTAATATTTTTTCTGGAAAGGGGGCGGTAGGCCAAATAAGTTTGAGAACCACTTTTGTAGGCCAATATTGGCATTTCTGGAGTTAGAAATAAACTGGAATCCAATGCAGTTGGTTTCAGGTCAATAAGATCTAGTCTACCCAGAGCAGAATAGATAAGAGTCAGGATGCAAATTTTTCATTAGTTGTAATTTCCAAACACTTTGCAAGAGTAGCTCTCATTGAGCATATTGCAGTAGTGTAATCTACAAGTAATCAAGGCATGGTTCATTATGGCCAAATCCTTCTTCTGAAGGAAAGACAGCTAGCACACTACCTGTCATTAGCCAAGGGTACTCCTAACCACAGCAACCACCTGGTCCTCAAGGGAAAGGAGTATCCTCATTGCACTTCAAGTCATGGCTTTGAGATGTTCTACATTCTGTTATTTTCTTGTGTTTTCTGGTGTCAAGAGACAAGACAATATTAAATGTCTTGAGTTCAAAAGATGAAACAAAGTCTCTTAAATGATGTTAGGAAAAGAGAAGACGAGCTAGACGTGCAACTTCTTTTGTTAGTTGTGACTGCAAATTTACCATCATATCTGGTTTGGCCCCATTCTACTGGATTTTGTGGAAATTACCTTTGAGATAAATTGGTTTAGAGATAAAAGTGAGCGCTCTTATAAACCAATCAACAACAACCAAACATATCCTGGTGTGTGAGCATGTGTATGTGTGTATGTAGACATACTTGCTATAGCTTGAGTCACCATATTGAGTCACAACAAAAGCAGATGAATTTTGACCCCTTAATTCTATGTTTGGCTCAAGTTAAAACACCATGAGATCAGAAGGAAGCAAATCTTTATTGCTTCTTCTGACTCTAGTGGTTCTAAAGCTGCTCTGTGTGTCATTAGGCAACCTCCGTTGCTCTCCATCCTCCCTCACAATTGTACACAGAGCCGAGTAAAAGGAAAGCTCAAGTAATTGTGATGCCCTCATTCTTGCTGGAGAACAGGCAGGTTATATAACAGGCCCTTTTGCTTAATTTTGTTCTTTATGTCATTCTCTGTCTCTCTCTAAAGGGAAGGCAGGGAACAAAAATAAAGGAACTTCTCTGGAGAAATAGTTTGCTTATAACTTTGAAATAACTTCAGTGTCAAAAACAAATCACCTTTAGAAAAAATAGAAGAAGAAGACGTCCTGCCTGTCCTCTCGCAGTTCAGTGCCCCACAGTCATTATTCAGGTAATCTATTTATAAAACCCCTTTTTCCCCCAGACAAGAATATCCTTGAAAAATTATATATTTGTGGACAGTGCAAGGGGATGAATCACATTGTTCTTTCTTTTGAGATATTTTCAGTTGGCAGAGCTTCTCAGTGAATGTGACTAAAAGCCGATTTACTTCTATTAGTTTTCAGATGGTTAAAGTTGTCCTGTGAAAATGATTTGATAAATCAATTTGATAAGTTAGAGCTGGGGAACATGGGTCCACCCAGATGGTGATTCCTGGAGAATTCATAAAGAAATGGAGCTTCCCCAATCCTGTTATGATTTTGATAAGAACTCACTCTATCATAAATAGAGAATTGGAAGGCTGGAAGAAACTGAAAGTCCATCCAGTTCAATCCTCTGACATGCACAAATACACAATCAAGGCACTCTTGACAGATGGTCACCCACATATTTAAACATGGCTATTAGGCTTGCTCAAATAATTCGATTTCCCCGTTACCCGTTATTAATTCGTTATTTTCGTTAGTTTTGAAGCAATATACGGCCTTGATTGTCCACACGTCTGGATATCGCGGTTTCGAATCGCGAGAGGCCGTTTTTTCTTATTTCGTCGTTTTTTTCGTTAGGAAAAAAAATCTTTTGCAAATCACCCAAACTCCCACCATTCAGGCCCTTTCCTTTTGCCCCTCAGCAAAAGGGGCGTCACGGGCTCAGCCAATGGGAGGGGGCGAGGGGGAAGGAGGCCGAGGAGGAGGAGGAAGACGGAGGGGGAAAATGGCCGCCGCCGCCGCCTCGCCTCAGCTCAGACCTGGTGTCTCTCTGTGAGGCGGGAAGGCGGCGGATGGAGCCGGGAATGGAGAGACCGAGAGAGACAGAGAGGGGCCCGGCGGTGAGGAGGAAGAGGCCCGGGATGCGAGGGGGTGTGGGCCAGGCCCGTCCTCGGCTGCTCCCGGGGAGGGAGGGAGGACTACGACTCCCAGGGGCCCAGATTCGCACCCTCCCTCCCCCCAATACAGGTCTCCATACCACGCTACATGAACGTGAATGGATACTGTGGTTGTGTTGTCGAAAGCTTTCATGGCCGGGATCACACTGTTGTGGTATGTATTCCGGGCTCTATGGCCATGTGCCAGAAGCATTCTCTCCTGACGTTTCACCCACATCTGTGGCAGACATACTCAGAGGTTTTGACGTCTGTGCGAAGCTAGGCAAGTGGGGTTTATATATCTGTGGAAGGTCCAGGGTGGGAGAAAGAACTCTTGTCTGTGGGAGGCAAGTGTGAATGTTGCAATTGGTCACCTTGATTAGCATTGAATAGCCTTGCAGCTTCAAAGCCTGGCTGCTTCCTACCTGGGGGAATCCTTTGTTGGGAGGTATTAGCTGGCCCTGATTGTTTCCTGTCTGGAATTCCCATTTTCTGGGTGTTGTTCTTTTACTGTCCTGATTTTAGCTTTTCTGTAGCTAAAAATGCATATAAAATGGATTCTATAGGGAGGATAAATGATTGGATTTCAACTCCTACAGCTTGGCTTTCTCTGCCAATAATGGTACCATACCAAACTAAACCTCCCAAGATTCTGTAGCAGTGAGCCATCTTGGATATTGTAAGGGAATTATTATTATTATTATTATTATTATTATTATTATTATTATTATTATTATTATTATTAGACCTTGCTCCCAGGAAGGTGCCTTCGCTGTGGCTCCCAACTTATCTATCTATCTACCTTTCCACATATTCTCCACATTGTGTGTATGTGTATGTATATTATATATACATGAGCCCCGATGGCGAAGTGTGTTAAAGCACTGAGCTGCTGAACTTGCAGTCCGAAAGGTCCCAGGTTCAAATCCCGGGAGCAGAGTGAGTGCCCGCTGTTAGCTCCAGCTTCTGCCAACCTAGCAGCTTGAAAACATGCCAATGTGAGTAGATCAATAGGTACCGCTCTGGCGGGAAGGTAATGGCACTCCATGTAGTCATGCCGGCCACATGACCTTGGAGGTGTCTATGGACAACACTGGCTCTTGGGCTTAGAAATGGAGATGAGCACCAACCCCCAGAGTCAGACATGACTGAACTTAACGTCAAGGGATACCTTTACCTTTACCTATATACACACACACACAAACACACACACACATATGCAGGGACTATATATATATACACAGTATATATCACACACACACCAATTTAACAAAGTTTAAGCCACAAAAACAAAGTTTCTGAAGTAGAACAATGACTTTCACAGTAAAGACAACCCAATTTAACAGGAAATAAGACTTTCAAACCAGGAACAGATTTCTGCAATTATTAAAAAATGGTTTATTAAAAAAGCTATGAAAATTCGCCAAAAATCAGAGGATAAGGGAAACGTTCCAAATTTTGGTGAGCTATCAGTGTTAAATGTGTTCTACCACTGTACCAAGTTTGAAGAAGATCACTCAAAAAATGAGGGTGGGAGAGTCCTGTAAAGTCCTCTCCCTCTGTGCTGTTTTTGGGAATTGCGCATGCGCGTCCGCCATTAACGAATTAATTTTGAAGATAACGAATTTTCATTAATTTCGAATTTTTTTGGGGGCAAAATTCGGAAATACCTTCAGAAACGAAACGCTGCCCCCCTCTAGTTTTGAAACGAGTTTAGAATCAAATTTTTCGTGGATCGATCAAGCCTAATGGCTATCATGGCCCCTCTCAACCTATTCTTATCAGTTCTGTTAGTGAAAGCTAGGGGATATACAGGGGTGGGAAGGTACTAAAAATGAATGACTAGCTACATAGATGTTGTAGACAAAAGAGGCTTGGCTCCTGGCAGTCTTCAGTTCTTAGTACTTCATCAGAAGGTCTTTGGGCTCTGTCTCTATATGCTTGGGGAATGGAGCCCCCTAGGAGTCCCACGAAGGCCATCAGCAGTAGGCTTCTGCATTTCAGCTGAGCTTCGATTTGTTTCTGTTGGCCAGATTTCAGTAGACTCTTGTATCTGTTTTAGTGTGCCTCCCAAAAATGGATGGGTAGCCGGATACTTGTTCTTGGTCCACGGCTGAAAAATATGGTTAGATCCGGCTCATTGCTGGCAATAGGAAACTTACACGGCTCCCCTTTCTGTTGCTGGGACCCTTACCTTTTTATCTTCAAGAGAGCCTGGGTTTCAGCAATGGGGTTAAGGAAGCACAGACCCTTTCCTTTTTTCCCTTCTAAGGGAGTCTGGGTTTTAGCGACAGAGTTAAGGAAGCACAGACGAATTCCTTTGGGGAACCGACCACTCCGAATCTGTGTACAAGCCTAATCAGCAGATGTAAGGGCACTTTCGGTGAGACTCTATAGAGCTTGAATTTCAGGAAAACTGATTTTAAAAGTTTCAGGAAATTACTGAGTGGAATCCTATGACTATGTAAGTTAAAGGAAAAAGATACCCACAAGGGTGGGAGTTGCTGGAGGTGCAAAAAGTACAATCACAATTCCACGAAAGGAGAAAAATGTGAAATATTTGAAAAAGCCAATGTGGCTGCATAGCAAACTCAAGGAGGAAGTGAAAAAGGGGGGTATGAATAAAGAATGGAAGGAAGGACAAATTAGTGTAGTACAGGTGTGTAGTCAAGGAGTACAGATGTGTAGCCAAAGCTTGCAGGAATAGTATAAGAAAAGCTAAAACTCAAAATGAACTGAGACTGGTTAGACAAGCAAAGAAGAACAAAAAGGTGTCCCCCCCCCCCAATACATTCACAGTAATAGAATGATCAAGGAGACAGTGGGGCCATCATACAAGAAATATGGCAAAATGCTAACAGATTGCAATGAAAATGTCAAAACAATTCAATATCTAGTATTTAGCTAACCCAAACATTGTCAAATTTTCAGGGCCAGGTAAACTTCCGCCAAAAACTTTGAAGGAACTTGTTAATGTACTCTCTGAACCCCTTGCCATTATTTTGAGAAATCGTGAAGAACACGTACAGTGCCAACAGACTGGAGAAGGGCAAACACTGTCTGTCTCCACTCCACAAAAACAGATCAAAAAAGATTCAGGGAGCTACAGATCCAGGGAATTAATTGTAATACTAAGAAAGAACAGATTACACAGGAGTCTGCCTCCAAATATCTTGATGACAATGTGGTGGTCAGTAGGAGTCAATATAGGTTGTCAAGAATGAATCCCACCAAACTATTTTTTTTCTTTTTTCTATCAAGGTACTAGGATAGTAGGTGGTGGGAATGCTGTGGATGTCATTTATTTGGATTTCAGCAAAGCATTTGATAAGGTCCTCACAAACTGATTAAATGTGAAATCGATGGGAACACTGTCAAGTAGGCCCATAATTGGTTGGAAAATTATGATCAAAGAGCCGTCATCAGTGGCTGCATTCAAACTGGAAAGAGGGCTCGAGTGGAGTGCCTCAGGGTTCTGTCCTAGGGCCATTACTCTTCAACATTTTTATCACTCTTAGGTGATGGGATGGAGAGCATTCTTATTAAGTTTACAAATGACACAAAACTGGGAGGGGCAGCTAACACATTGGAAGATAGGAACAGAGTTCAAAAGACTGAAAAAACTGAAACTGATAACTAAGTAACTGATAACTGAAAAATGGGCATAAATTAATTCAAAATTTTACCTTTAGGCCAAAAAAACACAGGTTTGGATGGGGGATACATGTCTCAGCTGTACTACGTGCAAAAAACACCTTGAGATTCTTGTTGATAGTAAGTTCAGCAAGAGAAGTAATGTCATGCTGCAGCAAAAAAGGTAAATGCTATTTTAGCCCACATTAATGGAAATATTGTATCCATATTAAGGAACTTAATACTCCCACTACATTCTGTGCTGGTCAGACCTCATCTGGATGACTGTGTTCAGTTCTGGGTGCTTCATTTTAAAAAGGTATGTGAGGAGAGGTTGAAGGAATTAGGCGAGTTCAGCTTGGTGAATAAAAGACGGAGGAATTGACATGATTGCACTATTTAAATATCTCAACTGTCACAGAGAGGAGAGGGCAGGTCTATAATCTGCTGTTCCAGAGGGTGTAACTAAGGCCCCTTCCACACAGCTGAACAAAATCCCACATTTTCTGCTTTGAACTGGAATATATAGCAGTGTGGATTCAGATAACCCAGTTCAAAGCAGACATTGTGGGATTTTCTGTTTTGATATTCTGGGATATATGGCTGTGTGTTAAGGCCTTAAGTCTAATAGTTTGATGTTACCAAAAAGTAGAGGTCAGCTGAATGTTAGAAGGAACTTCTTGATGGCAAAAGCAGTTCAGCAATAGAACCAATTGACTAGTGAGGTGGTAGTGTCTCCTTCTCTGGACATCTTCATGAACAGATATGGCAGATACCTGCTAGAGCTCCTGAATTGAGCTGTAAATTGGACTAGATGACCCATGAAGCCTCTTCCAATGCTATGGTTCTATGAATATGACTCTATAAAACTAATGGCAACATGAAGTCTAGGTACAGAGCAGCAGGGATCTAGGATACGTATTTTGGGTTTGAATTATAACATGAGATTACCCAGTTCATACTTCCTGGAATCAACCAGAGATCCATATACAAGTAGATATCAGAAATCAGGTGGATTTTGAGTTTGTGATTTAATTTGCAAAAATAATATAAAATATATTTGTCCAAGCAAAAACACACTTGAAAAATGTGTCTGGTACAGCATATTTCAGTAATTTCAGATGACCCTATAAATACCTCCTGGAAATGAACACTATTGGAAATCTGTAGATTTTGGAACATGCAATGCTGATTGCAGTATCCCTGCCCCGGGGGGGGGGGGGATCGTGAGGGGAGTGTCAGAGGGGTCACTAAAGACCACCAGAAAAGACATATTTCGATGGTGTTAGGAACCCCTTTGGCATGAGACTCCAAGCGGGGAGGAGAGAGCAGGCGTGCTTGGCACATGGCAGCATGGTGCACATGCACAGGTGAGGGAGAGCGTATGAGGCTGGTGGGTTTGGAGGGGATTGATTATGTCACTTGGGAGTTGTAGTTGTTGAGATTTATAGTTAACCTACAATCAAAGCGCACTCTGAACCCAGCCCACAATGGATCTGTACTAAATTGCACCATGACCAACAGAACATACTGGAAGGATATTTGTGCCAAATTTGGTCCATATCCATAGTCGTTTAGGTTCACAGTGCTCTCCAGAGGTAGGTGAACTACATCTCCTGTAAATCCTGTCAATTCCTTCCAAATCCCTAGAGTATTTTCTGTTGGTCATGGGGGTACTGTGTGGAAAGTTTGGTTCAGTTCCATTGTTGGTGGAGTTCAGAATGCTCTTTGATTGTAGGTTAACTACAAATCTCAGCAACTACAACTCCCAAATAACAAAATCAACCTTACCAGTATTCAAATTTGGGCGAATTGGGTATTTGTCCCAAATTTGGTCCAGTGAATGAAAATACATCCTGCATATCCGATATTTACATTATGATTCATAACAGTAACAAAATTCCAGTTATGAAATGGCAACAAAAACTATGGTTGGGGGTCACCACAACATGAGGAACTGTATTAAGGGGTTGCAGCCTTAGGAAGGTCGAGAACCACTGTTTTAAAGCATGCATTCAAATGCAGAGAGTTGGAGAAATTCTGTAGAATCTCCTATGTGTGTTTGGAAGCTTGTAATCCAATTTAGATTACTTTCTGAACAAGCCAGACACTGTGTTCAAATCTAAAATCAAAGCAATCCCATTTAAGAGATTCACACAAGCCTTGATAGGAACATTTTTGCACAGCCATTTGACTATATCCCCACTGATGAGAGGTGGCATTATCCTACCCTATAATGATCATTTAAATTTGCCATGAGGCTCCTGTGATGCTTTCGTTGCCTTTTTGCACCTTAGTCACTGAGAGGAAGGTCTCAGAAACTAATCACCGAATAATCACAGCTGAGCCATACACCTCCCCCCATTTCCCCACCAGCTCAGGGTTAAAGAAGCAGGCCTTCTGGATCAGAGGCCATAACACTGAGCCCAGCAGCTCTCCTTTGACAAATTAAGCACTGGCAAGGAGATGGCACATTTGGACTGATTTTGTGCAATATTCAATGACACCTCTGCCTCTTGCTCCTTTTCACTCAATCATTCTTTACGATTTCCTCTCTTTCTCCCTTTCCCTGACACACCCGCACCCTTCAGCCTTCACAATGAATGCTTTCTGATAAATCTCACTGTATATACCAAGAAACTGGAGAGTGTGAGGAAGGGGGCATATCTTAGTTTAATTTTTCTGGTGCCCTCGGCCTCCTGTTCCCAACTTGAGTCAATTAGGATATGCAACATTTGCTTGCAAAGAGTGCATATATTGGGGGGGGGGGGGGGAGATCCCAGTTTCTGAAATTGGTGAATTAATTGGAACTTGCATCCTTTTGCCTCTCTCCTCAGCGGGTCATCCCTGTAACACATCCCTCACCAAGGACAATAACCTGACTTTTCCCCTTGAAGTAGTTATTATTATTAAGAAGGGAAGAGGGGGGGGGGGAAAGGTGCTCTGGTGAGAGATGTATAGCTTGGCAGTGAAAGCCTTTACATTAACAGGGAGGAGAAGGTCTTTTCACAAATGCAGGGAACTTCTTGCTGTTATTTAACCTACATGAGGGAACCACGAAATGCCTTAAAGCAAATAGGTCAGGCATAGCTGAGATGCCTATGAGCATTTTTAGCAGGCCACTCTCTCATGCTACATCTGTGTGTCTGTTCCAATAATAGGTTTTAAAAATGGAATTAAAAAATCTAAGGAATGACCCAAGGCAAACCTATGAGTTCTGTAGTTTCCCTCTTTTCCCCCTTTGGACTGATCAATAATAGTCGTTCCTTCTGCCTAACATTTGAATACACATTTATGTAGCTCAGGTAAACAGATTTCTTTGTTTGTACGATCATCTCACATCAATTTCATAAACAGTTTTTAAAGCACAGTGCTTTTGCAAGGTTTCCAAATCCAACTTGGATTTTCAAAGATCCATCTGTCAGTGTGCATGTACCTCGTGCCACAAAAATCTCCTCTGCATTTATTACTTTGGAATAAAAATGCAAATGATTTTATTAGCTTAAGCATGACACCAAACAGAAATTTATGCACATACATTTTTTTTGAAAAAAGGACTTCTGAAAATAAAGGAGTTGCTGCCTATTAATTTCCCTTTTTGACAGTTTTTAAAATTCTCCACTAAAAAAGAGCGAGAGAACAAGGAAAGAAAAAAAAGAACAGAAAAGAAACAGCATGAATACTGTCAATATATCACAACAGCCACATTAGCTTTTGAGATATACATCATAATATAAAGAGCACGATTAGAGCACAACCTGGGAACCATTAAATCATTCTAAATCACTGTTACATTCCATTAGTGTCAATGGTGAAACCACATAATAGGCTTTATTACAAACTTCACCTTGGTAGGCCATTGTCTCTAATAACCACTTCACTCTGATGTGGTATCAGACCCAGACATCCAGGGAGATAATAAAGGCTCCCTTATTTCTTTTTTTATTGGATAGGTAAAGTTAAATTTAGCTGAAAGTAAAAAAAAATGAGAGCGAGAGAGAGGAACTTAAAGGTTTGTTCCTGGACATTTGGATGGCTCTGGGTGAAAAAGAAGGGTGGACATTTGAATGAAATTTGAGAAAGTTATCTGAAATAAATGTCAACATTCGTGATAACCCCTGAACATTGGGATGGTACTTTACCCATGGAGTAAACTGTTTTTCCATTTCAAGGAACAGGCTATGACATATTTGTGTGTATACAACAGAATTGACAATTCCTTATAGAGCAGATCATTGGCCCATATCATTGATGTGCAACACACAGTTCAAGGTCTCCCAAAGATGTGGCTCCTGATGATCTCATTCACCATTACTCCTGAAGCAGTGCAGCTGAAATTGTCGATGTTGCTACAGCTGCTGGTAGAACCACGTGGCTGAAAATTGCTATTTGGTATGCAATTTGGTGAGATATTTTGTGCCACGATACTTCAGCAAACCACATATCTCAGGATGCCTTGCAATTGAGCAGTGGCTATTAGAGCATGCTTCAACTTCTAGATCTTTGTACTGTGGATCAAATCTAAATCATGCTTAGAGTAGGCCCAATGAAATTAATTAATCATGTATTCACACTTAACTGAAAATCATGATTAAAAAGGTAAAGGTTTCCCCTGACATTAAGTCCAGTCATGACCGACTCTGGGGGCTGATGCTCATCTCCATTTCTAAGCCGAAGAGCCGGCGTTGTCCATAGACACCTCCAAGGTCATGTGGCTGGCATGACTGCATGGAGTGCCGTTACCTTCCCGCCAGAGCGGTACCTATTGATCTACTCACATTTGCATGTTTTCGAACTGCTAGGTTGGCAGAAGCTGGAGCTAACAGCGAGCACTCACTCCGCTCCCCGGGTTTGAACCTGGGACCTTTTGGTTTGCAAGTTCAGGAGCTCAGTGCTTTAACACACTGAGCCACCATATTTCTCTTCTGAAAACATTCTCCCTTGAAGATTTCAGGGACTTTGTCATATAAGAGCGTCCTCAGATACTTCCTTGCACCAAAAAGAGCAAATAGGTGCCAGAGTGCAGCAACTACTCCAGAATCATAGAATCATAGAATCATAGAATAGTAGAGTTGGAAGAGACCACATGGGCCATCCAGTCCAACCCCCTGCTAAGAAGCAGGAAATCGCATTCAAAGCACCCCCGACAGATGGCCATCCAGCCTCTGCTTAAAAGCCTCCAAGGAAGGAGCCTCCACCACGGCCCCGGGGAGAGAGTTCCACTGTCAAACAGCTCTCACAGTGAGGAAGTTCTTCCTGATGTTCAGGTGGAATCTCCTTTCCTGTAGTTTGAAGCCATTGTTCCGTGTCCTAGTCTGCAGGGCAGCAGAAAACAAGCTTGCTCCCTCCTCCCTATGACTTCCCTTCACGTATTTGTACATGGCTATCATGTCTCCTCTCAGCCTTCTCTCCTGCAGGCTAAACATGCCAAGCTCTTTAAGCCGCTCCTCATAGGGCTTGTTCTCCAGACCCTTAATCATTTTAGTCGCCCTCCTCTGGACGCTTTCCAGCTTGTCAACATCTCCCTTCAACTGTGGTGCCCAAAATTGGACACAGTATTCCAGGTGTGGTCTGACCAAGGCAGAATAGAGGGGGAGCATAACTTCCCTGGATCTAGACGCTATTCCCCTATTGATGCAGGCCAGAATCCCATTGGCTTTTTTAGCAGCCGCATCACATTGTTGGCTCATGTTTAACTTGTTGTCCACAAGGACTCCAAGGTCTTTTTCACACACACTGCTGTCAAGCCAGGCGTCCCCCATTCTGTATCTTTGATTTCCATTTTTTCTGCCGAAGTGAAGTATCTTGCATTTGTCCCTGTTGAACTTCATTTTGTTAGTTTTGGCCCATCTCTCTAGTCTGTCAAGATCGTTTTGAATTCTGCTCCTGTCTTCTGGAGTGTTAGCTATCCCTCCCAGTTTTGTGTCGTCTGCAAACTTGATGATCGTGCCTTCTAACCCTTCGTCTAAGTCGTTAATAAAGATGTTGAACAGAACCGGGCCCAGGACGGAGCCCTGCGGCACTCCACTTGTCACTTCTTTCCATGATGAAGACGACGCATTGGTGAGCACCCTTTGGGTTCGTTCGCTTAGCCAATTACAGATCCACCTAACCGTAGTTTTGTCTAGCCCACATTTTACTAGTTTGTTTGCCAGAAGGTCGTGGGGGACTTTGTCGAAGGCCTTACTGAAATCCAGGTACGCTACATCCACAGCATTCCCTGTATCGACCCAACTCGTAACTCTATCGAAAAAAGAGATCAGATTAGTCTGGCATGACTTGTTTTTGGTAAATCCGTGTTGACTATTAGCAATGACCGCATTTGTTTCTAAGTGTTCGCAGACCACTTCCTTAATGATCTTTTCCAGAATTTTGCCTGGTATTGATGTGAGGCTGACCGGACGGTAATTGTTTGGGTCGTTCTTTTTTCCCTTCTTGAAGATAGGGACCACATTCGCCCTCCTCCAATCTGCTGGGACTTCTCCCGTTCTCCAAGAACTCTCGAAGATAATTGCCAGTGGTTCTGAAATAACTTCCGCTAGTTCCTTCAGTACTCTTGGATGTAGCTGATCTGGCCCTGGGGACTTGAATTCGTTTAGAGTGGCCAGGTGTTCCTGGACAACTTGTTTCCCTATTTGGGGTTGGATTTCCCCCAATCCTTCGTCCATTCCATGTTGCTGAGGTTGAAGATGGCTTTCTTTTTGTGAGAAGACCGAGGCAAAGAAGGCATTAAGTAGTTCTGCCTTTTCCCTGTCCCCTGTCGCCATCACCCCATCTTCTCCTTGCAATGGCCCTATTGCCTCCTTTTTCTTCCTTTTTCTACCAACATAAGCAAAAAAGCCTTTTTTGTTGTTTTTTATGTCCCTGGCAAGCCTGAGCTCATTTTGCGCTTTAGCCTTGCGAACCTTTTCCCTACAGGTGTTGGCTATACGTTTGAATTCTTCTTTGGTGATTTCTCCCCTTTTCCACTTCTTGTGCATGGCACTTTTGAGCTTTAGCTCAGTTAGAAGTTCTTTGGACATCCATTCTGGTTTCTTTGCACTTGTCTTATTTTTCTTCTTTCTTGGCACTGTTTGCATTTGCGCCTTGAGTATTTCACTTTTGAAAAACTCCCATCCACCCTTAACTCCCTTGTTTTTTAATATCGGCGTCCATGGAATGCCGCTCAGTAATTCCTTCATTTTTTGGAAGTCAGCTCTCTTAAAGTCCAGAATGCATGTTTGACTTGTCTTAGTTTCAGCATTCCTTTGTATTGCAAACTGCAGGAGCACATGGTCACTTGCCCCTAAGGATCCAACCACTTCAACTGTATTGATCAGGTCTTCCACATTTGTTAAGATTAGATCAAGAGTTGCTGATCCCCTTGTTGCCTCTTCTACCTTCTGGACCATAAAATTATCTGCAAGGCAAGTGAGGAATTTGTTGGACTTTGTACTCTTGGCTGAGTTTGTTTTCCAGCAGATATCGGGATAATTGAAATCGCCCATGACTACTATATCTCTTCTTTGTGCCTGTTTGGTCAGCTGTTGACAGAAGGCTTCATCAAGTCCTTCATTCTGACTCGGAGGTCTGTAGTAGACACCCACGAGAAGATCTTTTTGAGTCCCGGTTCCCTTGATTCTTATCCAGATGCTTTCAAGCTGGTTTCCCGGATTACAGTCTTGCATTTCTTCTGCAACGTAACTGTTTTTGACATATAAAGCTACTCCCCCTCCTCTCCCTTTGTTCTATTTCTGTGAAAGAGGTTATAGCCCTCAATGGTTAAATTCCAGTGATGGGAGTCATCCACCAGGTTTCAGTGATGCCTATGACATCGTATGTGTGGTGCTGTGCTAGGAGTTGGGAACTGGGAAACATAGGGCACAACTACACCGACTACTTAACATGGATGAAATGCTTTCCATATGGTGTTCAAATGATATATGCCACAAACACACACAGGAATGCACTTTAGAGGCCTTAAACTGGGATAAGATTGTGTGGTACTGTTTTATCTTGTGTTGTACTGTTTTCAAAATTTTATTATTTAATTATTGTTTATGCAATGTTATGCTATGTTGTTGTTTAGGCTTGTCCCTGTGTAAGCTGCCCCAAGTCCCCAAGTCCCTTCGGGGAGATGGTGGCGGAATATAAAAATAAAAATAAAGTTGTTGTTGTTGTTGTTATTATTATTATTATTATTATTATTATTATTATTATTATTATAAGTGAAATAATGGGAAATGGCAAAATAGGCTCTGTAATGTACATCAGAGAAGCTCCTGGTGGCGCAGCATGTTAAAGCGCTGAGCTGCTGAACTTGCAGACCGAAAGGTCACAGGTTTGAATCCGAGGAGCGGAATGAGTGCCCGCTGTTAGCCCCAGCTTCTGCCAACCTAGCAGTTTGAAAAGATGCAAATGTGAGTAGATCAATAAGGACCACTCCAGCGGGAAGTTAACGGCACTCCATACAGTCTTGCTGGCCACATGACCTTGGAGGTGTCTATGGACAACGCCAGCTCTTCGGCTTAGTAAGTAAGTAAGTAAAAGTTTATTTGTATACCGCCCTCTCTCCCAAGAGGGACTCAGGGCGGTTTCCAATATAAAATCAGCATAAAACATTGTACAATAAAACACTGAAACACTATAAAACACTATAAGAATACAAAACCAAAAAACCAAAAAGACATAACAATTGACTAAAACAATCACATAAACAGCAACAATATAATCACTCAACTAACATATGAATTAAAAAAAGGACCACTGGGATGGAGGAGAGGATGGCCTGGAGGGGCCACTAGAACTAAAGTGCAATGTTATATTCTAAGATGCTTTGGGGCAGAGGAATAAAGTGCAGTGTTTCAAGTCAAGCTTAGAAATGGAGATGAGCACCAACCCCCAGAGTTGGACACAACTGGACTTAATGTCAGAGGAAAACCTTTACCTTTACCTAATGTACATCAGTACACATAACTGTAAACCTATTGAATGGCAAAACCAATTAAGAGATGGGTGTTCTGGTTATTCACAATTCACATTGGGGTAAGGCGAGTTAATTTCCCCCCCCCCCCAAAAAAACCCCCCGAATCCTCCTTACTTGTGAAGTTGTGGATATTGCAGATCCTGGAACTGGGTCAGAGCCAAACTCTTGAGTATATATAAGAAGTACCACCTAGGCCTTGACCTGATTCCTGTTGTTTATGGGCTCTTCCATACAGCCATATAAACCAGAATATCAAGGTAGATAATTCACAATATCTGCTTTGAATTGAATTTGTGACCAGCAGTACTTTTCGGTGTTTGTGTTTCCCATTGCCATATAATCCAGACCTAAGTGTAAAGTTTAGGGCGGTGGATGTGTAAATGACTTTGGAGGGCTGCATCCGACCTATGGGCTTTATTTTGGGGACCCCTGATCTAGATAAACAAAGGCAGCAAGAAGTCAGAGTTGTAAATAGCCAGTCCAAAGTCAAGAAAACACCAAAAAGTATGGCTGGTCACAAAGGAGGAGGGTTGAAAGCAACAAAACTGCAAGGAGTTGTGGGAGATTTATAGGCACCAGGTGTCTAATTAGGCCTGTGCTCCCTATTATTTGTTTGTTTGTTTGTTTGTTTGTTTGTTTACAGTATTTATATTCCACCCTTCTCACCCCGAAGGGGACTAAGGGCGGATCACATTATATACATATAGGGCAAACATTCAATGCCCATATACACATAGAACAGAGACAGACAGACACAGAGGCAATTTAACCTCCTCCTGAGGGGATGTTCGATTCTGGCCACATGGGGGAGCAGCTGTTTCATCATCCACGGTGACGGCACTTCCTCATTCCAATGTCGTAAATTAGTTAAATTTGCCTCCCCACTTTATAAGTGGTACCTTATTTCCTACTTGATAGATGCAACTATCTTTCGGGTTGCTAGGTCAGCAAAGAGCAGGGGCTATATTTTATTTTTAATTGACGGGTGCTCACCCCACCACGGGCTGGCCTTGAACTCATGACCTCATGGTCAGAGTGATTTATTGCAGCAGGCTGCTCACCAGCCTGCACTGCAGCCTGGCCCAATAGCTGGGAGAAGTGTAATATCTCCTTGTATCTTTGTCCTTTTATGATCAATGGCCATGAGTCATCAGCACCTGCAGGATCCTATTGGGGAAGAGGGCCATCCTCTGCCTCAACCCCATCTCTGTCTCAGAAAGAGCACCATTACTGGGAGATGTGCAGTCCTGACATCTGAATCCTCCAGCTCTAGAAGTTGAGTCTGACAAAGGTGGGTGTTTGTAGTCTTAGTTAGTGACTAACTTCATCACAAATTTACTGGTCAAGTAAAACAATTGATGGAGTGCTATGGACTTCATCAAAAAGGCCCATAGATTCACCCCACATTGGGGTGAATTTGTGGGCTGCCGATGAGGGGCGTGGATAAGCCACTGCTCCATGGCCCATATCGCTTGCCTTAACTTGCGCCTCATCCCATTGGGGGGGGGAGCATCACTGCCTTGCTTCCCCCATTGCTGGGAAGGCAACATGGGAAGGCTTCTGTGTTGCTGCAGTGGCGGCAGGCGCTGCTTCCTCTCCTTTTGCTGAAAATGCAGTATACTATGGGTAAATTGGCCTATCTGATGAAGTAGCTACTGTCTCCCACTGCTAGCCCCCCACTCCCCATCTTTTAAGTGAAGAAGTAATAGAAATGTATATATTCATAACCTGTTAAGATTATGATTCTAATATGGTTAGATATTGGTGCAGAGCAGTAAAAACGCAGAAGACTAGGGGTTTATGTGCGCAGAGGTAAAAAGAAAATAAACATTAAGACAAAATAGCCAGCCTCCCTTTCCCTTTTAAAAGTCATGCACATAAAATAAACATCAGAGCCATCAAAATAAAATAGCAAAATATGTTTACTCACAATCTTGTATGATGATGGTCATACAGGTAAAAACATCTTAGTTCCAAGAGCAAAACAGTTCAGGATACTACATATCTCTTAACAAACAGGAACATCAGCATGGCATGGTATGGTCAAGCAGGAGCGGAGAGAGAGAGACAGGAAGAGGCATATGTAAATCACTTCCTGTGTGTCCCCAGA
Organism: Anolis carolinensis; assembly: GCF_035594765.1. Lineage (NCBI taxonomy): Eukaryota > Metazoa > Chordata > Lepidosauria > Squamata > Anolidae > Anolis > Anolis carolinensis. Next base: position 140,375,074 of record NC_085845.1, read on the forward strand.
AAGGATACTCCCATTTCCCATTTCATATGCAAAAACCCCTAAATGGTGCCATCAACTTTGGAATGCAGCTTGGCTTCAGGTTAGTAAGCAACAAACAAAACTAATTAAATAAACCATCCCACATTGAAAATGCATGCATGATTGCTTAGATAACCCAACAAGAAGCACCCTCTTCCCCAACATGCCCATTTCTGTATCTTTAGAGGATAAGGGGATCAGCAGATATATCTCCAACTAGATGTGCTGCAATGGGCATCTACAGATATTTCCTGGGGACCTTAGAAATTTGCTAAAGATGTCATTCTTGGAACACATCCAGTTATAGCTACATAGCTGCATTCATCTCAGCTGATCCCCTGCTTTCCAATGTGAGGAGAAAACTCTGCTGGAGGGGCTGCATTGCTCAAAAGATGAATTGGGGATATATTGTCATTTTGTGATTGGTAAGGAATTGTGTCCTTCACAACAATCAAAATAGTTTTAGTTGATCTTGTACTGTCATAACTTACAAATAATTGTGTATGTGTGTGTGATAAAAGGATTCCTTTGCTGCTATCTCATATGCTTACTGAGACTGGGGGTGGCATTAGAACTTCATTGGAACCCTCCAGAGGGCACTTTTCAATACATCCCTTAATCCTAGTATTGGCCTTTTTTCACTGGCCTTCTTCATTCTTTCCACAAGTGCTCAGCATTGCAGGTAGTTGGAATAGCAGGGAGAGAGGGAGGGCAAAAGACACAAGGGCAAGTTTCTGTCTTGAACTCTTTTCTTCTTACTCTGCCTGGAAGCTGTGTTTGAACCAGTCAAGCTGATGTGACTCCTGAGCCACAGTTTGACCACCCCTGCAGCAGTATTTCATTCTGCTGCTTTATGACTCTGTCTTAGAAGACTGAGTGTTTAACCATGTATCTCATCCTATTAACTCAGCCATATAACCTTGAGCTATCCAGACTTCCAGATGACAAAACAAAGCATGTCACCTATAATGTGTGCATTATCTGTTTGGTAAGCTTCTATTTGAAATAGAGTAAAAAATTGAATTTTCCTGTTTTATTGGGGTGTAGGTATGGGGGAATGTGCCCTGAATTTGTTACAAAAGTGTGGTGTGTTTTCTTCTTTGACAAAAGCTTTTATATATGATGGATGCAAGAATCTACCCAGCAACTTGTCCACTGTTGTGATAGGTGGGAAAAGGGGGCAAAGAGGCACCCCATTTGTTGCAAGAAATCAAGGGTTCCCTGTGTGTTATACATTACTCCTGAAGCCCTTTCACACGACAAATTTAGCATTACGATAATACTATAATTCCATGTTGCTATTCTATAGAATCCTGGGATTTGCCATTTAGAGAGAAATATTTAGAATTTTTAACTAGAGAGCTGCCTTGGTGCCACACCAAATTACAAACTGTAGGATTCCATAAGATGCAGTCATATCAGTTAAACAGGAAGCTCAGGTGTTTTGGACTTCAATTCCAAAAAATCCCAGCCAGCTTAACAGCTGTTAGGAACTGTGAGAGCTGAAGTCCAAAACACCTGGAGGCCCAAAGATTGGGAACCACAGCTCTAAAGAAACTAAGAATGGTCACCCCAGCCAGCCCAAGCCCTCATTTTCCCCAAAAAACTTGTCCGAGGAGGGAATCCCATACCTGGAAAGATTGGACTTTAGCTTAAACCCAGTTTTCTTTGCATTAATTTGCTTTTACCCAAGGCATTGTTTGGATGCCTGAAGTAAAAGCAAGCCAGGTCCTGCATTTTAGGTCTGTCTGGAAGGGCCCTCAGTTCTTATTCAGGCATTATTGCCATATATGCATACATTTGATTGAATGGCTAGAAGAGTGAGAATAACCATTTTCCTGCCTTTGCAAACCTGTCATTGGTATCATATTCTTCCACAGAATGGGAAGGAACCTTTTGCAGGATTGCTTGTAGTCACAGAAATTACACTGGCCAATACACATTTGGGTGCCTTAAATGTTAGCCATGTGTCTGGGTATATTTGACTTTCTGATTTAAAAAATGGCACCAGGTTTTGCCTATCAGGTCTAGTTTTTGAGATACTGAACATAAGCCATATACCAACATTCATCTGCTCACCCATAGAAAATAATGATAAACACATCTAAGAAACTAGATCTGATGCGGTCTATCCAATGTAATTTTCTGAATTAGCACACCAAATAATCCCAGGAGCAGGCCTGAAAACGAAGACCTCAAGAAACATTTTGTTGTTGAGCTGTATTATCAGATTGAAGTAGAAGCCTGGGTTTTCATATGAACAAGCTTCCACAAGTCCAAAGTGGTTTCCACTGGAGATGTTCACCTTACCAACATGTGATGCAACATTCTGAGATTTAGTGGCATGGATTCATTTACATTCTCCTTCCTCCCCCCTTCCCCCTTGTTGATAGACAGGTGACTTCATCATATGGACTTTCAGACATGTCATAGGACATTGAGAGCACAGTTCCTGGATGGAGCTTGCCGGATCCCTTCACACAACACACAGTTACTTCCGGTGGGTCTATCTGTGAACTGTGCTCTCAGTGTCCTACGACAGAGCAAGGAGAACATGGGAAGCTTCCCATGTTCTTGTTGCCAGCAATGGGGACAGTGTGGGGGGAAGCCGGGCAGTGACATTTCCTCCCTGTGTGATGGGGGAAATGGTGCTGCAGGTGCTGCAGGGTGAGGGGTGATGGATCCCCCTGGTGCCCCACAGATTAGCCACAATGCCTGGCAAATCCCCCTGCTATCACCTGCATTAGGGAACTAAATGTTATGAGGTCCAGGGAGTGGATTAGGTTAGCTGGAAGGACAACGCCTGAATAGAACATCGTTAATGTATGCTATATAAATGAAGGTACAACTTTTTGTATGTTTTCTGAGCACCTTTTACTACCTTTTTATCATACTACTTAATATGTCTTTTTTTTCCTTCCCTTTTAGAGTATCATATATAACCAGGAATTTTTTGGATGAGATTCAGATAAATTCACAGAATAAGAAGTGCATATAGATCAATATAGATCAGATATTATCTATCTGCTGATCCAGGATTCTTCCCTCTGCTGACAGCAAATTGAAAAAAAGGAAAACACCAATGGGATATGCTTGTTGCAAATCTGAGCCATCACAGAAGACAGAAAAAACAGGAAAAGACACTAGGGAACAAAGTTGGACATCTGTCCAATAAATGGCTTCATGAGCGGTGATAATGCTATCTATATCTGAATTTATATCTAAATTTTTGTTGTTATCTGTCTTCAAGCTGACTTTAAATGATGACAGCACAATAAATGGGAGCACAGTCTAAGGATCTCATCACATGGACTTTTGGCTCCATTTTCATGTGCAGTCTGGGAATCATGGGACTCTCCCATGTTAGAACACCTGTGGAGCTCCATTTCTGTGGGGCTCCATGGTGTTATCCGACTCCAAGTGGCTTAAAATGGGGAAAGACGGGGAAAGAATGTGAGATGACTACCCATCCCAGTAGATGTGGAGAGACATTAGGGAAAGAAGTAAGACAGTTCCCTCCACTTTCCTCCTGTTCATGGGATGAAGTCCTAAGCTATCCTCAAGAACAGGTCTGGCAGACTCAAGGTGTCACTTCCTTGACTGAGTCTAACTATCAGGAATGCTGTCTTCCTCTTTTTCACCATAACACGGATTATTCGCATTATGACAGCCTCCTTTTGTCTTCTTGGCTTCTAGGAAGAGTTCAAGTTTGGTTTGCTAAATGACTATTTTATTTCTCTTTTTAGCACTTCATTTATCTATAGAATTCTTCTCCAACATCATATCTCAAGTTGATTTTCTTCCTATCACCATTTTTCACTGTCTAGCCTTCACAACCATACTCTATGTATGGAACTCTACGCCATCTTTACATACAGGGGCAGTTCAACCATTAGGCCAACTAGGCCATTTCCGAAGGTGCCATCCTTTTGAGGGGGCCTAGGGGGGCGCTGCGGCCTAGGCGAAGGCCAGGCTGCTGCTGCAGGCCAGGTCGCGGAGGCAGGCCAGGCCACGGAGGCATGCTAGACGACAGAGGCAGGCCAGGCCAGGCTGTGGCAACCCCAAAGGTGCCCTTGGGCCGCTCCACAAGGCAAGGCTCTTCTCCTGGATTGAGGCGAGAGTGGAAAGCAGAGGGCTGGGCTGGGCTGGAGCCACACTTGGCCTCCCAAACTTTGTGATGGGGTGATGGGGGTGGTGGGGTTGCCAAGTCTCCCTCTGATGCCAGGTTCAGGGTGGCTCTGGCTGAATCCTCAGATGGGCTGTGCTGCTGGGAGCAGAAGACCAAGCACGCCTCCCTCCCTCAATCTCCCTCCTCAATCTCCCTCCTCAAACTCCCCCCTCAAACTCCCACAAACTCCCTCAAATTCTGCCACCACCGCCGATGGTCTTGCCACTCTTGGCCACTCAGTCCAGGCAGCCCGGTCTCCGGACACTCCGACACGGCACAGATACACTGGGCTCCTCCACGTCCAACAGCTCTCCCTGGGTCCTAAATGCGAGCAGAGGGAGGGAGGCACAGGCAGCCCTTCCTTGGTCGCCTCGGAGCCCATCGATGAAGGAGACCCACCCAAAAGCGTGTGCTTCATTGCTGGGCTCCGAGGCGACCAGGGAAGGGCTGCCTGTGCCTCCCTTCCTCCGCTCGCATTTAGGACCAAGGGGGAGCTGTTGAGCACGGAGGAGCCCAGTGCGCCTGCAGCGTGTCAGAGCTGGAGAAGGAAGGCAGCTTGACAACACTTGGAGTTACGGGACCAAGGTTTTTAGGCTTCTCTGCCCCAAAATGCTGGTGCTTCACCAACTACAACTCCCATGGTTCCATCGCATTGAGTCAGGGCATGAATTCCACAGTGTAGAGCAGGCCTGCACAACCTATGGCCCTCCAGGTGTTTTGGACTGACGGTAAACCCACATATATGGCAGGCATCCTCAGAGGTTGTGGGGTCTGTTGGAAGCTAGGTAAGTGGGGTTTATATATCTGTGAAAAGTCCAGGGTGGGAGAAAGGGCTCTTGTCTTTTTGAGGCTAGTGTGAATGTTGCAATTGGCCAGCTTGATTAGCATTTAATGGCCTTGCAGATTCAAAGCCTGGCTGCTTCCTCCCTGGGGGCATCCTTGGTTGGGAAGTGTTAGCTGGTCCTGATTGTTTCCTGTCTGTATTTCCTCTGTTTTCAGAGTGTTGTTCTTTATTTAGACTTTTCCTTAATCCCTCCTTATTAGCCAACATTTTCGCTTATCCAACGCATTTATTTTTCAGTGATTGGTGGGGGGGGGGGGGCGGGCAAAATTCTGTTCGCCTACACATGTAAATTACCTTGGGCCGACGCTGTTTACATACCTTTATTATTTATAGTGGAGATCTGTGACTTCTATTTCAGCAGGGCCTGTGTGTTCCAGGGTTTGTCAAAATTTTAAATAGGCCATCCAGTTGCTTATGCCATCTACCCAAATGTGCCGAAGAACTGCAAGACAGAAAAGTATACAAAGTGTGTATGTTTTTTAAAATTCCTTGAAGAAGAAAGTGATAAACAGTCCTTCACTACCAAGTTTCATTTACCTTGTTAATTTTAACTGTAGCTGTGTGATGATGAATGAAATCATGCCAGAACTTAAGGAAATGATGAATAAGGAAAAGCAATGACAATCCAAAGGCCTAGGTGAGCATAAACCAAGCCATAGTTTGCCCTCCCTGGAGGTAGACTGTGATGGGTTGAACTTGCCATTAGGCAGAAGATGAAGTGCCTGGGTTCCTCAGTTAGTTAATTATACACTCAAATGTTTCCACTATATCACAAGCAGGCAGGTTTTTTTCCTTTTGAATATCTGTACACTGACTGCTTAGATTGCTTATTGGTTATTTCATTTGACAACTTGAACCTGAACATTAAATCCCATTGGCAACAACTATGTGTCAAGAGAAAGGAGGGGAAAAAAGATTTGTGTATTTAGTTTTCATTATAAGAGTCCTTGTAGTTGAAAAAATATGTACCTGTCAAGTTTTCGACATCTCACTGGGGATGCGAGCAATGCTGTTGTGATTTCAAAACCTGGCTGACAAATTCACATTCCAGTAGTAAAGACAAATCAAGGGTGTTTTTTCCCATTTTGCCTTTTTGTGTGTTTTTTTTAAACACCGCTTTGACAGCCATACATACAATGGGAGACCTAAGTGGCACTTTGATGCTCTATTCCATTATTAAGTGGCAAATTCACTATAGAATAGATGACGGGCCCCTACTTTACTATGGGTGTTGTGAATTAAACAGCTTTCTGCAGTCATAGCAGGCCCAGGGCAGGGAGAGAGGTAGAAAAGAGAAAGAGGTGTGGAAATCAGTAGCCTTATAAAAACTGAAAGTTTAAAAAAAATTTAAAAATCATTTGGAATAAACCATCTATGTGATTTTTTTTTTAAAAAAAAGCCTATTAACCTTGGGACGCATTTGGAATGAATCATTACAACTAATTTAATTTAGAATTAAGAGGAGACATGAAATAATTATAAAATAGGCAAAGCCTGCCATTAGCAACTCCAAACCCAGCTTTTGAAGAGCTGTCCAACCATGTATCAAACAGCTAGATAGCATTTTAAATAAGAGGATATACAGACCATTTTATGTCAATAGACTGACATCATATTAATTGACTAGTTTTGTACTGCTATTTCCTTCTGCCTACAGGTACGGTTTTCAACTGAGGCAACATTGACTTAAAGTACTTAAATTAATCCTTTTTTCAATAACACTACAGCTAATCAATACACCTGGAATTAAAGAGCAGTTTGTGACCATAAGGCAAGTAACTCCCTGGTTTTTTTTAGTTACAATTCATTAAATGTTCAGCCACTCCCAATGAAACAATCACCTTGTATTAAACCAAATGTTTGTGGTCAAATGGCAATGTAACCCAAATATAATGACTGAAATTAAACTAAGGGTTCTTGTGTGATTTTCAAGCTAAAATAAAATGAAAGAAAAATTGGAATTTATAAAGGGTCTGTGGTAACCCTTTGTGTTACATTTTCAGCTAACAATATGTAATTCCATATCTATATAAGTTGATTTTTTTCCTATTAAGATAATAACACAAAAATGTAATACTTGTTATACCCCAGAGCATAATTGGTCATCCATTATCTTTTATTTTTCAAGATTATTAAAGGCTAAGAAATGACTTCTCCAACATTGATCCACTTAGATTATGTGAGAAAAGATACCAAGCAATAAAAATTCTATTAATCCACAAACTTCTAAAATATTTGCTACCATACTTATCTCTCTGCAGTTCTGACAATTATATCAAACTGATCTGTATCTCAAAATAGGCTGTGGATTACAGTTTCAATACGTAGCACTCCACATCACTCTTTCTTTCTTTAAAAAAAAAATCATTATTTTTGCATGGAAATGAAAAGACAAAATTGAATTATATCTTTATCCTCCTTAGCTAGTAATACAACAAAGAAATTCAGAGGATGTTAATAGTATATAGTGATTTATATATATCATTATCCGGACAGGAAGAAGAGAAATAGTCGTGCTGTTACATATTTTGTTTTCTCCTTCTTAAAGGACATGTTCAAAATTGGCACTTTCCCATTCTAAAGTGGTAAGAGCATTAAAAATGTAGTGATGAGGAATAAAATAAGGACTTTCTAAGTTACGATTGCTGGCCCTTTGCTGATTGTAGTAAATTATAAATTATGCAGTCAATGTAGGCCAACAAAAGAAGACATCTTCAAATCTCAGTCAAAGGTAATTACTTAAGTCGGCTGAATGTTCCCCTTTCATAGAGTGTGATCTCTCTTTGACAGCTCACACTGACAGATGACCTTCTCCACAACATCCTTATCCTTCGGATCATGAGCAGTGCGCCTCTCCGCTTGAATATCTCTATATATTTGTGACACTAAGCTTTCAAATACAGCTATTGACAAATCAGAACATCAGTCTAAGAGCTGGTCTTCCTATCACTCACAATAAAGTAGCCATCACTTGTGGTGTTGTAGAGCAAGCCCATCTCTGAAAAATGAGTTCTCACCAAGTGCTAATTTGACACAGCTCGCTTGCCTTCCCATAATTGCTCTGTCATTGTCAGTTGGCAGTTCGGGCTCATTCCTGGAAGCTGTGCCGTACAATTGGATACAATTACTCCCATTTACCACCACTATTATGCCACTGATGTTGCCCAGTCCGCATATTGACATGCCTCATTAAACCTGGATGCAGGCCATTAATGAACATTGTTAGCATTTCTCTTAAACTTTTTTGCCTCTAATAAACAGTCAGTGTTCCATGAAGGAGCACTGCCATCCTTGTGATATGATATTTATTATCTTCTGGGGGAAGTGGCGGGCAGGCTGGGGAGGGGGCGGCTTAGGGAAAGAGGAGAACTCTGCAAAGGGAAGCTACACAGATGCTGTGAGAGAGATATATGTTTAGATCCAAGAAGAATAGCCCTGACCAGGAGAACCTTTTTCCATCAGAGGCATCCTACTATTAACCAAATGACCTCTTCCACCCAAAAGCAGACAGAGAGGGTAAACAGACTAACCTCACAAAAGCCCAGTTACAACAGCTTTTTCAAGGTTGAGTCAAATCCCCATAGATCTATTTAACCTTCTCCTTCCCCCAGGTGGTGCTGTGTGACACTCCAAAGATTATTTTGTAATTTTTAATGTTTTTAAATAGATAGAGAGATATAGATTTATTTTATTTTTTGCCCTGGGTTCTCAATCCATTATGTCCAGCTAACTTCCACATGCATTTTTATTCAGAGATAATTATGTGTTGATCAGAGGAGTCAGTGACTGTCACCCACACGGCAGGCACACCTGCTGTGTGACATAGGTGGTAACGATGGCATGCTCTTGAGCTGTCATGACAGGGACAAGGACTTTATTGTGTATATGTCACCATTTCTCTTAGGGAAATTATCCTTGCCGGCACAATGGCAATAATGAACCTTACGATGCTTTAATGAATCCTGATGCTAGGCCCTTTTCTTGACCGTCATTAAAAGTATATCTCTTTCATAGCTTTACAGGAGATGGAGACTCATAATATTTCTTCGGGTGCAAAAATGAATTTGTTGAATACCACTGTTACACTTTGGGATCGTGTTTTCTTTCTCCTTCCCAATTTCCATTTCAGCATAATTAAATCAAGCATTGCTAGACCATGGACTGCCCCTGAACCACAGGACCCAGCTACTCTTTCTAATTTCCTGAGATAAGAGGGTAAGAATGCCAAAGTAAGAAATATATGAGCACTTTGTTAAATATAATGTTTTTTTCAGTGCCATCCTGTATGTAATTGCTTTTTAAACTTCAGTTTGCTCTGAATGTTTAATAATGTTTGTTTTATCAATTATTAACTAAGTTGGAAATGTTCCCATCAATAGGCATAACTTAATTAAATTTATTTTTTAATAAAAATGATTTTCCTAAATAACTAAATGAGATGCAATCCTAAAGAACCAATAGATTTGGCATTTGTTATTGCTTCAGGATGGGGAATTACAAGTTGTAGATAACATGATCCAACCTTGATCTTTCATTGTGCTCTTCATTAACAGTTCCATGCTGTTCTCTTCCAGGCAGCAGTTAGGCCCCAGTGGTATTGCTGTGATCATATACTGCTAAGGAACCAACCCCACTGGCCCTAAATTGGGGAAAAGCCCAAATTCTGGGCCAGAATTTGGGCTTTCCCCCGACTTTTGGTAATGTGGTACATGGATGCATTAAAATGGTCTTGCTGACATTACCACAGATCAGCCCTGTGCATGGAGTAGTTGCTGCAGGACTGATCTAAATCTGTACTGACCCACTGGACCATTGAAATGTGACAGTGGGAAGTAAAGCAGAGAAAGCAATTGCCAAAGGTGGAGGATATTTATTTATTTACTGTATTTATACCCCATCCTTCTCACCCCGGAGGGGACTCAGAGCAGCTTACAGAAAGGCACAATTCAATGCCACATAAACATACATACCATAATACAAAACATATACAGTACATTAAAACCAAAAAGTTAATAATATCTCAATCTTAAAACCAATTATTAAAACCACACAATCCCAAAATATAGTCCAGGAGCCATTCTAGTCATAAATTGCACTATTCTATATTCCGAAATTGCCTATCTCTTCATGGCGTTAGTGGGGGCAGGAGGGGTGTCCTCAAAGCACTCTGAGAAGGCTGTGGTGAAAAAAATATATTAAAATACTATTATATTAAATTACAGTTTAATTTTTTAGATGGTCACAGAGTGGCATTGCATCAATAGCACATTAGGGCCTTTGGAGTATTTAAATTGTGGCTCCATGTCAATAATGCTATTCATAGGAGTGCATCCCAGGAAAAGAAGCCTAATACCCAAAGTCAGTGAACTTCTTCAGCAGTGGTGAATCCTAGCAGCGGTTGAAGGATGTTTACTGAGTGCTCCACCATGACTTTTCCTGTTATAGTTTGAGTATCTCTTATCCAAAATGCTTGGGACCAGGAGTGTTTGAAATTCAGATTTTGGAATCCCATTGTTTCCACATAGATACATCTTGAAATATCCTGGAGATGAGACCCAAGAATAAATACAGTATTCATTTATGTAACATATACACTGTATACTCATAGCTTGAGGGTAATTTTATTCAAAATTTCAATAATGTTATGCATGGAAAGAAGTTTGTGGCCACTGAAAAATCAGAAAGCAAAGGTGTTACTATCTCAGGCTATGTAGACAAACTTTGAGTTTTGGAGTATTTCAAAGTCCAGAATTCTGGATAAGGAAGGAATTTCAATCTGTATTTTCTAGCAAAAATAGAGATTTTTCTCCCATCAATTTTTGACTCTTTCTCCAATGCTCCTCTTTACATATTACTGCCTGTACATACAGGTACAGGTAAACTCACTGTGCATAACAAACACTCTCTACCAATAACCTAAACAACGGCTTTATACATGGACTTCATCAGATGGTCAACACCGAAATCAGATTGACTACATCCTTTACAGCCAAAGGTGGCAGACATCCATCCAGTCAGTGAAAACAAGACCTGGAGCTGAATGTAGTTCAGATCGCAAACTTCTTATTGCACAATTTAGAATCAGACTAAGGAGATTAGGGAAAATACACAGACCAGTTAGAAATGATCCCACAAATATTCCTAGTGAATATGCAGTGGAGGTGAAGAATAGATTTCAGGGACTAGATTTAATACATAGAGTCCCAGAAGAACTATGGACAGAAATTCACAACATTTTTCGAGAGGCGACATAAAGTATGTCCCAAAGAAAAGGAAATCCAAGAAGACCAGATGGTTGTTTGCTGAGGCACTGGAAGTAGCCCAAGAAAGAAGGAAAGCAAAAGGAAACTGTGATGGGGGAGATATGCCCAATTAAATTCACAATTCCAGAGGTTAGCCAGAAGAGACAAGGAACTATTCTTAAACAAGGAATGAATGGAAGTGGAAGAAAACAATAGAATAGGAAGGACAAGAGACCTCTTCCAGAAAATTAGAAATATTGGAGGTAAATTTCAGGCAAAAATGGGCATGACCAAAAACAAAGATGGCAAGGACCTAACAGAAGCTGAAGAGCTCAAGAAAAGGTGGCGAGACTCTACAGAAGATCTGTATAGGAAGTATACGGATACTAATATTGAGGATAGCTTTGACCGTGTGGTGAGTGAATTAGAACCAGACATCCTGAGGAGTGAGGTTGAATTGACCTTAAAAAGCATTGCTAATAACAAGGCAGCAGGAGACGATGGGATCTTGTTTAAAATCTTGAAAGATGATGCTGTCAAAGTGATGCATGCTATATGCCAGCAAATATGGAAAAAAACAAGAATGCCCATCAGATTGGGAAAAAAAATCAATGTATATCCCATACCACAAAAGGAAAATGCTAAAGAATGCACAAAATGTTGTACGGTGGCACTTATTTCACATGCCAGTAAAGTAATGCTCAAGATCCTGCAAGGCAGACTGCAGCAAGAGACCAAATTGCCAATATCTTCTGGATAATGGAGGAAGCTAAGGAGTTTCAGAAAAACATCTATTTCTGTTTTATTGACTATTCTAAAGCCTTCGACTGTGTGGATCATAATAAATTGTGGCAAGTTCTTGGTGGTATGGGGATACTAAGTCACCTTGTCTGTCTCCTGAGGAATCTGTATAACAACCAAGTAGCAACAGTAAGAACAGACCACAGAACAACAGACTGGTTCAAGATTGGGAAAGGAGTACAGCAGGCTATATCTTCTCACCATACCTATTCAACTTGTATACATCACACATCATGCATTGATGAATCCAAGGCCAGAGTTAAAATTGCTGGAAGAAACAACCTTAGATATGCAGATGATACCACTCTGATGGCTGAAAGTGAGGAGAAGCTGAGGAGCCTTATAAATCAAGGTGAAAGAAGAAAGTGCAAAAGCTGGGTGATGATGGCAACCAAAATGATGGCAACCAGACAGATTTATATCTGGTAAATAGAGGGAGCAAATGTGGAGGCAGTGACAGACTTCTAGGTGCTAAGATTACTGCGGATGCAGACTGCAGCCAGGAAATAATAAGACGTTTACTTCTTGGGAAGAGAGCAATGATCAACCTTGATAAAATAGTGAAGAGTAAAGACATCACACTGGCAACGAAGGTCCGCATAGTTAAAGCAATAGTATTCTCCACAGTAACCTATGGATGCGAGTGCTGGACAATGAGGAAGGCTGAGCGAAGGAACATAGACGCTTTTGAAGTGTGGTGTTGAAGGAAAATTCTGAGAGTGCCTTGGACCGCAAGAAGATCCAACCAGTACATACTTCAGGAAATAATGTCTGGCTGCTTTCTGGAAGGAAGGATATTAGAGGCAAAGATGAAGTACTTTGGCCACATAATGAGAAGACAGGAAACCTTGGAAAAGAAAATGGTGCTGGGGAAAATGGAAGGAAAAAGGAAGAGGAGCACACCAAGGGCAAGATGGATGGATGGTATCCTTGAAGTGACTGGCTTGACCTTGAAAGAGCTGGGGGTGAAGGAAGCTCTAGCGTGGGCTGGTCCATGAGGTCATGAAGAGTCAGAAGCGACTGAACAAATAAACAACAACAACGCACAGGTGCTGAAACAATAAATAGCCCTGTGAACTGCTGAGAAAAACCCATAATAATTCATTTCATACTGCTTTGATTTTGCTTACTGCACATACATTTTATTTATTTACTTACAACCCGCAAGCTCTTCCTCAGTAAAGTGATGATGTTATTTGTGGTTGTGAATTATTCAGCACAAGTTACTGTGAACGTTAAGCTACATTAAAAGATCCCTTACACATATTTGGTTGTTATAATACTTGAAGAAATTAACAAGAATGCATGTTTAATGGCCACATTAAAAGGTGTTGTTTTTTCTTAAGGCAACTGAAGCTGTATTATTTATTAGTTGCGCACTGTCAACCTTGAGGACAAAACTGCCCTCTGGATACATTGGAAACGAAATGAACTATGTTGTGGGAAAGAAAGCAAATGGAAAGACAATGAGCCTGGAGCAATGAAATGATCATCGACTGAAAGTGAGTCAATGATTCCCCACTTAACTTTCAAAAGAATTGTATTCTTCCTAGGTGTATGTATCTAAGTATCCTGCTAATTTTTGACACAGCTATCATTCATGATCAAAATGACAACCAGCCAGCACAGCTTGAGCTGTGTTCTGATTTGGATACCACTAATGTTAGCATCTATTAATAGAAGGCAAAGGGTTCTCCATCCCCATTACTGTGATGACTGCAGATTCATATAACCCAAAATCTTGTCATTCAAAGTCTTAAGGTTCCTACATATTGCATGGGGTTATTTTTCTCAGTAAATGTCTCTGTTAGGATCATGTTATCAAAAAATTGACCTCCCTTGTAATAATGATAACTAAAAATTCATAACATATTTTTAGAGCTTTGTTGGGAGTTAATGATGGATGGACATTTCCTAAAAGTGAGATACTGAAGGCACAACTGAAGGCACAATTGCAAACAATGACAGTAAGGAGGGGGAAAAAAAATAAGAGAAGTGTAAAGCAACTAGAATGGATGTCCAAAGAATGCTTAACTGAGCTAAGATTTAAAAGAACAAGAAATGCACAAGAAATGGAAAAGGCGGGGGGATCATCGAAAAGGAATTCAAACAAATAACCAACATATGTAGGAAAAAGGTTCATAAGACTAAAGCACAAAATAAGCTCAGGCTTGCCAGAGAGATTAAAAACAATAAAAAGGGGCTCTTTAGCAGAAATTTAGGACTAGAAACCGGGAGCTATTTCCATTTTTTACAACATTGTTCCCACTAAAGGCCCGAGAGCCCAGAAACCACTTAAAGGCCTCAATCCCTCCCATGATATCACTTTGCATACACCTGCTTTTTCTCTCCTTATCTCTAAGCCTCTGGGGAAAATGAGTTTGTCTTTGTTTTACATTCTGCCTTCCAATTTCTAGGCGACTGGATCTGGAAAAACCTTAGTCTCCCACATTCTCCTCTGAAGGCCACTCTGGCATATTCTCATTGGAATTGATATGACTTTCTCCTGTTGCCTGGGAATGGCCTGGAAATATTTTCCTCCAGGTCCCAGCTGTCTCCCACAGACTCCTCAGAAATTACAGGTTGCAACCCATCAGCCCTTTCCTCATCCTCTGAGCACTCAGAAAACTCATCATATGTTTGCCAGGCTACAATAATAGTTGAATCAAACAATTTATTAATGGACAAGAATTTTAGACTTTCTCTCCTTCTGTGTCTCACTACAAAGCATAAAAAATGTGCAAATATTAAATTCACCAATGTGGAGGGCCACCTGTATTTGAAATAGAAAAAAAACTTGAGCTTAAAAACAAACTAATGCTGCAATACAGAAGAAAGTGAAACTGACAGATGTTCTTGTCTCTATTCTGCATACATATTCCTTCTAGCTCAGTAGAGACAACTCTGTTTAAGGAATCAAGACATATCCTCAGAGAAGGCTTATCAGAATCACTGTTTCATATTGACATGAGGTCAAATGTGGAATGACATCCCTTTCACCAAAAAAAGGGGAGACTCTAACCATGTGTTCCTCATAGAACATGAATGGCACTTCTCTCAGCTGGTTTCCAGTGGCTGGGTGCCAGGTTCAGTATGCTTCATGCCAGAGAGAGCATTAAATCAGAGACTTATAGAGAGTGATTAGTTAACATCTTTTTAACGATGAATTAATGAGCGGTAAAAGCATTCTAATTTCAATATGTACAGAGCCTTATGCTTAAAAGTGCATGTTCAACAAGAGGAGTTGGATAGCGACCTTTGTTAGGTCTATAAAGGTAGGATCAGAAGCACCCAGTGCCAAAACATTTGTCCAAAGTTACATGTGCCAGGAAAGGGGAAAAATGCTAATAATTTTCAGAAGCATATAGGAATCAAAGTGCATTAATTCTACAATGTAGCTGCATCCTTTGCCAAGCCATATAAACCAGGACATGCAAACTGTATGTAGATCTATATCTTTTTTTGTCCTTTGGTGACATGTCTCTTTTAATAATAATAATAATAATAATAATAATAATAATAATAATAATAATAATAATAACTTTATTTTTATACCCCGCCCCATCTCCTCAGTGGGGACTCGGAGCGGCTTAGATGGGGACCAAGCCCAAAACATACAACAATAAAACAATAAAACAATAATTCCAACAGTAAAACATCATTTTTGATGACATGTGTATGGCCACGTTTGCTATGATCACAATGTTTCTCTGGTATGTATGTGTGCGTTTGTAGAAAATCATAAGAAAATCCCATGGGAAACATCACAACGATAAATGTAGAAGAATGCAGGAAGGACACCATCAATAATCATCAGAGTTACTCGAGTATTCTGAGTGTGAGTGATTCATTATACTGTAATTAACTTTTAATTAACTTTACTCTGCTTTACTTATTTTAGAAAATTAAATAAACTTCATTTTATTACATATGCTAAACCAAGAAGCTGAAGCTAGAATTCTGTTCTAATTAAAAGCCACAATCTGGCCAAATTGTGTGTAAAGCATAATGAAATGTTTCTTTCTGACTGGTGCTGTTTCTTATGTTCTGTAGAACATTTGATCAATTTTTGGTTTCATGTTACATATAAGTCACAGTAGACCTGTCTCATGTTTTTTTCATAGCCAAGTCTTCCAAAAGAGATAAGGCAAGGTGTATATGTGGCAGGGCGGGAGAGGTTTTTTAAAAAACAAGCAAAAAGACCTTCTGATAAGTTTGTTTTGGATCCAAGAATAATGCAGTTAGTCAGTAGAAATATATATTTATTAGAGTTATTAGTACTCAGAATTTAATTGATGAATTAGCAGAACACTTCAGCTTCTGATCAGGAAACTTGAATAACCAGTGATCAAAGATATTACAGTCTTTCTGAGGCTGGATCTACACTGTCATCTAATCCAGTATTTGATCCCAGATTATTTGCTTTGAACTGGATTATATGGCAGTGTAGACTCATATAATCTCATTCAAATCAGATAATCTGGGATCACATACTGGATTATATGGCAGTGCTGATCTAGCCTGAGATAACACAGAAAGAATATCACAGTCTTTCTGGATTGTCTTTTTTGGGGGAATTGAGGTGCCATCATTTCCAGTACTTTGAATAAAGGGGGAGGGACCTGAATCCATAGATTTAAGACATTAATACTACATGGTCTAGGGTTTCCGGAATCAAAACTAAATGTAGCTCCAATACCTTTAATGGCTATAAAGAAGAATACATTTCAGCATTTGTGGCTTGTAACAAGCAACATTTGCTGATATTCCCTCTTCTACAAAGCCATTAAAGTTACTGAAGCCTTTTCCAGTTTTTAGCCTGGTAACCCTAAAACGGTCTCAGTCTAGAGCAGTGATTCCCAAAGTGGGCGCTACCGCCCCCTGGTGGGCATTGCAGCAATCCAGGGGAGCAGTGATGGCCACAGGTTCATATATCTTTCTGTTTAATTGCTATTAAAATTGAAAAAAAAAATAATTTCCAGGGCGTTGAGTAATAATTTTTCTGGAAAGTAGGCGGTAGGCCAAATAAGTTTGGGACTCACTGGTCTAGAGGATAATATTAAACACCATCATCCACTCATGAATGTGACAATAGACTGTGCCAAAATGCCAACTTGGATGCAGCTTCCACTTTTATTCTGGGCAGTTGAAGAAGAGAGAAACTCCAGTGAAGAAGGCAGAAACTCTAATACCATATGGTTTGTTATTCAGTCTATAAATATATATATAGCAAGGGTGGGTAGTGGGGGAGGGGGGGGAGAGAATGAAAGTGAGCAAGAGCCAGAGAGAGAAAGTAATATTTTGAATATCACATCATTCTCCCCTACTGTCACTCTTCTAGGTTTCTGTTTCACCAGAACAGTTCAAGGAAACTGAAGGAAGAAAGGGAAGGAAGTACAAAGTTGCTGCAAAAATGACTGAGATTACAGGTCAGGACACAGGCCAACAAGGGAGGAAGTGACAACTTGTTCCATGTCCACTGAGATGCGTCTGCTCTCTTCACCCT
Organism: Anolis carolinensis; assembly: GCF_035594765.1. Classification (NCBI taxonomy): domain Eukaryota; kingdom Metazoa; phylum Chordata; class Lepidosauria; order Squamata; family Anolidae; genus Anolis; species Anolis carolinensis. The sequence continues at coordinate 140,392,653 of NC_085845.1, forward strand.
CCACCACACTTGACCCAATTGCCGATTCCCATTCTTTCTGTCCTACTGCAGACATTTCCATCATAAAGAGTCAAAAAAAGACCCTAGGGAATGTGCTTATGAAGAAATATGTTTTGAGCTCACCAGTTCTTCCCAAGAACATCATTGCCAATGTACAACCATTCTTTTATTTTCAGGTCCTCCCCTACCAATAGGTAGATCGAGGCACTTGCCTTAGGTGAGAGGTGATGAGAAGTACAAAAATAGTTGTTGTGTTACAGAGTTGTGTATGTTTCACCTTCTCCGTGACCCCTAAACTGTACAATTGCCCTCAAGGGCATGGAATAATGGTACTGGATAAAGATTCCACTGCCAGCCCTATTAGTTTCAAATGTGGATGTCATCTTGTCCTTTTGCTTCAGGCAGCATAATATCTTGGATTGGCTCTGCTTATTGAAAAATCTCATCAACCTTGTTTTTCTGAGTATGTGAGGGTTTTCCTTTTAGGGCAGAATGTTGTGGATATGCCTTAAGGTCACATAGGTTGAGGATTAGATGAAGATCTAAAACTGACATAGAAATGGTTGAGTGACCATACTCATGGAAACTTTTATCCCTACCTCTGATGTAGGACCTCTACATACAGGGCAAATTTTGTCAGCAACTCTTGTTCCACAGCAACTTAGCCACAGAGCCTTTCGACTTTTATCATACACCAGAGAACTACTTCTGAGGTGGCTCCATGGCAAAGCTGCTGTGGAACTGGAGTTGCTATGGAAAAAAAGCACTGGCGGCAACACTTAATCTTCTGTGTGTGTAAGATTTGATGCCAATCTTCACTCTTTGATTTATGTTCATGAACTTAAAACCATTACAGCTATAATTTAGTGGCTTCTCTGTGCTACCAGGACATGCAATCTCACACCTTACAGATTCTTTGGACTACAACACCCATAATCCCTAACCATTCAGCCATGTTAATTGAGGTTTATGAGTATCTTCGTCTAGTCTAATAAGGGCAGTAGCTTGCCTACTTCACAGATGGAAAATAGACTGCTTGCTCTCTGAACATAACTAAGTTTGCCCTTTCATCAGCTTTTTCAGGATCATTGACTGAATATTACCTCTCTTTTACAATTTCCACACTATCTTAGTAGATATTATGACAATCCTACCATCTCCCCAATAAAATTTCTCTATAGCCCATTTTCTTATGAGCATGCCCAAATATGTAGCCTAAATATTATCTTTCTTATCTTCAGTTCACCGCACCACTGTCTTTCTATCTCTTGATGTTGTGAATAACTTTCCCCTACATTTATGCTGTTTCTTGGAATGTATTTATAGGCTCTTACCATGTCCTCAATGAATCTTCTGTAGACTAGACTATATAAATGTAGATTCTTCAACCTCATGTCATATATCTTTTCCTTCCAGCCTCCTTTCTCTTCTCTTGAGCTCAAATGCAGTCCAGTCCCATTAATTTGCCAGATGTACATCTGGGAGATGATGAGAAACCTAGTATGCATAATCTACTAGTACTTCACAAGTTCCACTCTGGCAAAGAGCAGTGAAGGCCCACGAGAAAAATTAGTACAGCAATCACTTTTGTCACTCCTTAGGATCCTTCTGATATTTATTGTGTAATAAGAGATCATGTCTAACTATTGGACATCCCTCTTTTCTGTCAAGGTCTCCTTTCTTTCCTGTATTTGGGTGTTCTACATCATTGTAGAAAACTAGAGCAATACATCTAAGAGTCAACATTTATTTTTGTGTAAAATATATAATGCAATCCTCATAAATTTTGTATGCTTTCCTCCATGGGATTAATCACAGATTATTCACAAGGAAAAGTGAGCCTCAACAAGAAAAAGTGTCCATGCTGATCAAGATGAATAAGTGGTTGTGGGGCCTTTTCACATTACTCAAGTATAGCCAGTGCCAGCCTAACACAGCGGCCAATGTAAGCACCCACTTGTGGCGCATTTCACCGGGGGCGCCGCTGAGATGCCCCCGTGGTGGCGGCGGGGACCATTGGGTCCCTCCTCGCAGAATGCAGAAGGCCTCAATTGAGTCGTTCCGCGTTCGGCGAGGAGGGACCCGATGGACCCTGCTGCTGCTGCTGCCACCTCTGCCTCTGCTGCCACAGGTATGGGGGGCACAATTTTTTTGGGGGGGGGGGGGGCGCAGCCACTAGGTTCGCCTACAAGGTGAAATTACCTAGGGTCGCTTCTGAGTATAGCAATATGGTATGGAGTGTATCTGACATGGAGTGTATCTCTACACAGTAGAATGAATGTATTTTGACATAACTTTATTTGTTGTGGTGTAATGCTATAAAATCCTAGGATCTGTAGTTTGGTGAGGTACTGTTGCACCCCTAGGCTGCGTAGGCACCTCAAAACCACATTGGAGCCCCAGAATATAAGCTGTTTATTGAAGGTTATAAGCAAACAGAGCCGGGCCTATGTATTTTTGAAGTGTAGGCGAACAGAATTTTGGCGCCCCCCCCCCCCCCAAACCAATCACTGAAAAATAAAAGCGGTGGATAAGCGAAAATGTTTGATAATAAGGAGGGATTAAGGAAAAGCCTATTAAATATCAAATTACATTAAGATTTTACAAATTAAGCACCAAAACATCATGTTTTACAACAAATCAACAGAAAAAGCAGTTTAATACTTTGCGGAGGCAGGCCGCAGGAGACAGGAGTTGCCTTGATGGTGCCCCCAACAAGATGGCGCCACAGGCAACTGCCTAGTTGGCCTGGTGGTTGAACCGCCTCTGTAAGCAAACACAAGCAAATAAAGTTCAGAGTAAATAAAATGGGTTTAAATCCACAAGAGCAATGTACTTGAAAATCTTAAAGCAAGAGTTTAAGAAAGTCACTCAAAGAACGTAATCCTAACCAGATATCGAACTCAGTCCTACGAAAAGTATCAAGAGTAGTCCAAACAAGGTTCAGTTCCAAGGCATGAAACAAACTGGAACCACAGGAAACAAGACTAGATTGCAGGGTCAAACTCCAAAGTAATTCAAGATAATAGACTCAGAAAGGCAGATGGATCCGGGAGCTGAGGAAGGCTTGGGAAAACAGACAGAAGGGAATGTGGAAACTTCTTAGCCAGGCAAAGATGAGGATGACCTTCTACAGGAGACTGAAAATTGTCAACAGAGCTCGGATGGTAGTGAGGGGAATGACTGCTTGTTAGACAGAGATTCCAGTTTAAAGTTGAAATCAGGCCTCTGTCGCAGTGTGAGAATTGCAGGCAGACGCGGAGAAACAAGCATGCACAGGAATGTGTTTATGTCTTGCAAGGAGGGTTAAAAGAGATGTAATTTAGGAAAGATTCCAGTCAGAGCAACCTCGCTTTTGGAGAATCAACTCTTGCCTTGTTTTCGTTTCAAGCCTCGTCTCATGCCTAGAATCTGTGTTTGGATTACCTTTGAAGCTCATGTATTCAGGTTACCTTGGATTTACTGTGCTATTCTTGGGATTTTGGACTAATATCTACAAAATCATTGAACTATGTTAAAGGCTTGCACTTGCAATTGGTTTTTACTTATTTTTCTGCTTTTTAATAAGTTTTGCTATCTTTCTTCAATAAACTGAAAAGACTCAAGCCTGCTGTGGTTGAGTTTGTGTGTTGGAGAAAGGTGAACCAGTGCTGAGGTGTGACAGGGACAAAATGAAAAGGTGTCAAGAGTGACTTGAGAAACTGTAAGTCGCTTTTGGTGTGAGAGAATTGGCCGTCTGCAAGGATGTAGCCCAGAGGACACCCGGATGTTTTACCATCCTGTGGAAGGCTTCACTCATTTCTCCACATGGGAAGTTGAAACTGACAGATGAGAACTCACCCCACTTTCCAGATTCAAACCACCAATGTTTTGGTCAGCAGTCCTGCTGGCCCAAGGGTTTAACCCATTGTGCCACCGGGGGCTCTGGTGATAAATCTTTTAATGTTTTGAGTTCCCATTCCAATGTATGAATGAATTTATTGTTGAATGTTTCATGTTCATGGGTTTGATGTTACCATCTGGGGCAACTGCTTCACTTTACCTTGTGTGAAGGCAGGCTTATCTATTCATTTATTCAGTTATTTAATCTATCAGAGCAGGGGTGAGAACTCTCATTATTACCATCAGAGCTGTTCTAAGAGATCTGTGATTTTCTTAAAGTCTGGGCTTTACTTCTCCCCAATGATGTTACTGGAATCAACCTTCTCCTTCTGCAACCTGTTTCAGTCTTGGGCTCCCAGACTATACCACCATTATAACATCAGGTGAAATATCACCAATAACATCTAGGTGTTACGTGTGTTACACTATCAAATTCTGTGCCTTTCCCCTACGGGCATGTTTTACTCCTTCACAAGTTCTGACAGTAGAGATGTTCACTTTGCCAGAGAAAGATACTATCATGAGACTACCATCATAATGCATGCATATGGACTTTTTATTGAGGCCCTTCAGAGTATTGAAAGAGAGGAGGGTCTATGCTCTATTCTGGAACTTTGGAATATGACGGAGTCAATTGTTACATCCATTGGAAATTCAGGATGTTGACCATTCAATCTATTTTCCCTTTCTTTCACAGTGATTGTTCTCCAAGATATCAGTTTTCAAACTGAGATTCAACCTTAGCTTTGAAAAAATCTATATCTCCATAGGCATAAATTTATATCAATACAATGTTCTAATTTTGGATTATCAACAGCACTGAGTGTCTTCATGAAAGGCATGGCACAGATGATTTCTTACCTTGTGGAGTTCAAATTTATCTACATAACCAGCTTGTGGTAGCAACTTTTGGGACAAGTCATACCATGACATTTGCCACACACTGACACTTCATCACAATCGCAGCCTGTATGTTAACTTACATTAAAAACTCACAGTTACTCAACCAATGTGGAAATCAGTGAATTGCTGGATCTCATGCATGACAAAGCCCTTTTGCCTCTGGAAAGAGCATTAGTCATCCAGGAGAAAGTGGCAGAGTTGATATCTAAATCATGTCATACAGTTCTGACAGTGCAGCATCTCTGAGGTCTCATGGCTACTGACATTACAGTGTCTCACCTGAAGTTTCATCTTCTTCAGATCTGATTTTTTGGACACTTTGGTCCATACATCAATGAACTATACAGGGGGTTGAGATCACCAAGTTATCTTTCAGGATCCTTCCTAAGATGATAGTTGATATTGTCCAAACTTCCATCTGGAATGCTGTTCAGATTACTAATTTTGAGAGTAGAGCACACTGGTGGTGTCTTGCAATTCAGGGACATTGATCCCTCTGAGAATCCAAGCTCCATATCAATGTATTAGACCTTTTCACTGTAATTCAAGTGTTCCATGCATTCAAGAAACATATTCGGGCCTAGTCACACATGGTTCTGGGCTTCAGTGAACATACTAAATCTTACAACATATTCCACCCTCCCCTGAAGTAGGCGACAATTCAAAACTTTTCTTTAAAAAGAAGGAAGGCCAGCAAGGGTGTGTTTGGTTTTGCACCCTGATTAGATGCTGAATAGCTGAGGAAAGGCCATATAAAGAACATCATATGTCTTCATTTCATTGCTCTGTTCCACACATGGACGCAATTGTATTCACACAGCAGGTCATAAGCTTGTGTCTCTAAATATATTTAGCAAAGCACGGACAGACACAAACTGAAACCATGTGTTACTTGCTCTTAACACAATCCCTTTCAATAGTATTTTCAGTGCCTCCCTGGGTGTAGGTGACCTTATTCTCAGTAAGCCCTTTGGGTAGAATCATTCTGATGTCATTGGCGTATATGCGAAGTCTGACAATGTGATGAATTCTTTCCTGTAAATAACTGGACCAGAGAAAAGTTATATTTCTTTTGGGGTCACCTGTAGAGTTTGTCATGCTCAATTTAGACCCAGTGAAATCTGTTGGACGTATGTTTAATACCTCCTTGTGTACAGCAGCAAAATTGTGCATAGCATGTAATTTGAAGTTTCCTAGACAACCTTCCAAACAGAAGTGGAGTGATAAAATTTGGGAGACAGATGTAGTCATAACTTGGAGGAGATGTACTGAATTGTGCTGGTTTCAGTAAGTCATACCCATTGATTTCAAAGGCTGTATTCTAGGGCTAAGGTCCAGCTGGTGCAATGTGCTGTCTCCTTACACTAGCATAGTACATTTTTTGCATGGGAGGGAGGGTAAAAAAGAATAGATGTGAATACCAAGAAAATAACACTTTCCTATTCTATAAAGCAGTGGTTCTCAACCTGGAGTCCCTAGATGTTTTTGGCCTTCAACTCCTAGAAATCCTAGCAGCTGGTAAACTGTCTGGGATTTCTGGGAGTTGTATGCCAAAAACATCTGAGGACCCCAGGTTGAGAACCACTTCTATAGTGCCTACTCCTGCTTCTAAGTACGTCTTTGTTTACAGCTTTACACTTATTCCCATTCCCTTGCCCTATTGTTTACAGCCTGGCTATGTTTACATTAACCACCACTGGTGGATGAACGCTTTTTAAATCTGAGTTTTATATTGTTGTTTACATGCTTACATGTTTTATTTGATAGCATTTTATATTATGTTTATTTTATGTTCTGCTTTTTAGTCACCATGTGGCTTCTGTAAGCCACCCCGAGTCCTTTCGGGGACACGGTGGCGGGATATAAGGATAAAGTTATTATTATTATTTGGCACCAAAATGCTCTGAGAAGAAACAATCCATTATTATTTAATTTATTATTACTGTGTTTTTACTGATAGAGAGGTGTCTGTGGGATTTTTCTGCTTCAGGTACCAAAATTACTTGGCTGGTTTGGCACCTTGAGGAAGGGTGGAAACATACCATTTGCTGCTTTGCTCTGGGCAACACAAATTCCTGAGTGCATAAATCCAAATCAGAAATTCACTTGGAGGTCACAATGATGTGTAAATACATGAGATAGCTAGCTACATATACCCAGTCCAAACCTGTGTAACTCCTGGCAGGGGCAGAGGGAAAGCAGGAAAAATGGAAGAGAAGCAACAGAAAGAGTAATGTTAAGACAGTCATTGTGTTCTTTCCTACCACCTTGTTCTCTGCTTCTTGTTGACAAGTGGGAAGATCAGGGATGCTCTCTGCTAACCACATAGATGTAGAAAACCAACTGCTCCAGGACCAACAGCTGATTTCTCTGCATACCCAAGGAATTGTAGGCCCACAGCTTTAGAAATAATACTTTATAAGGAGAAACCGATGTCTTTAAGGGGAGTTATTACGTATAATAGAAAAATGGACTGAACACATTTGATGGGTATAGAAACACCTTTTCATAATTTGAAAAGTCAACTTGTAGGCTAAGAGAGACAGCTCTAACAAATCGAAAAATGATGGCAAATAGAGTGCTGGATTTCAGCTACATCCAATGCAGCAGGGACAGCTGAAGTGACATCCAGTATAATACATATAAAATAAAGTCTAAGTGCCACGTATGAGTGACAGCTGACTTAGCAAGTATGAGTGACATGCCTTCCACAGAGAATTAGAGAGTGGAGTACAAGTAACAGCACCAAATAAGTGACATGCCATTGGCATGAAAGGCATGAAATAGGGAGATTAAGGATTATTCACATGAGGATTTTTCCATCAGGAGATGACTTTTGTCCTGTTGTCTGTGGGTGAATCTCCTGCCTTGGGCAGGGACGGTGACAGCGGCCTTTGTTGCCTGCCACCTCAACCATTCATATGCAGCTTTTCCTACATTCTCCCTATTGGTTCTGATCTTTTATGGCAACTTGAAAACCTGCCACTTGGGAACTTGAAAACCACACAGCTCTGCCATCCAAGCCTAGACAAATGCTGACAGTCATATTTTGAACCAGCCTAAAGCTCTAAAGCTTAGAGGATTACTAATCTATTGCCCTGCAATTGCCTATGCATTCCCCATGCACTAGTTCTAGAAATCTTGAGGTTATCCTGAATAGTCCTTTTTGTGGTGAATACCCCAACACAACATGCTGTAGGAAGCAAAAGACAAAATGGTGCACAGACACCTATTTTACATTCACTTCTTTATTTTACATACAGAAACTAAACACCTGGCAGTTGAGTATTACTTCAGCACTGGCAACTGGATAGTGCTCACCCATCACATCTGAAATTGGGATGGCATTTAGCAATTGCAAAAAGGGTTGTTGTATGTCTTTCGGGCTGTGTGACCATGTTCCAAAAGTATTATCTCCTGAGGTTGTGAGGTATGGCTGCCATAGATGTGAGCGAAACGTCAGGAGAGAATACTTCTGGAACATGGTCACACAGCCCGAAAGACATACAACAACCCTGTGATCCCGGCCATGAAAGCCTTCGACAACAAATTGCAAAAAGCCTTGCATAGTGGACACAACTGTCCTTCAAGAGAATGAAATGGCTGGTGGCGTTCAGGAGGGATAGCTTGTGCACAGGGCCGGTCCAACAATGGAGGCCGTTTAAGCGGCCGCTTCGGGCGCACGTCAAGGGGGGCGCTGTTGAGGCTCCCGCTCGCACTCCTCGGCCCACTCGCACATCTCTCGCACTCGGTCCACTCGCGGCCCTCTCGCACTTGCCTCAATCGCGCCCCTCTCGCACTCGGCCGCCTCTCTCACACTCGGCCCACTCACGCATCTCTCTCACTCGGCCCACTTGCGCCCCTCTCGCACTCGGCCCACTCACGCATCTCTCTCACTCGGCCCACTCACGCCCCTCTCGCACTCGGCCCACTCACGCATCTCTCTCACTCGGCCCACTCACGCATCTCTCTCACTCGGCCCACTCACGCCCCTCTCGCACTCGGCCCACTCGCACCTCTCTCTCACTCGGCCCACTTGCGCCTCTCTCTCACTCGGCCCACTCACACCCCTCTCGCACTCGGCCCACTCACGCCTCTCTCTCACTCGGCCCACTCACGCCTCTCTCGCACTCGGCCCACTCACGCCTCTCTCTCACTCGGCCCACTCACTCCCCTCTCGCACTCGGCCCACTCACGCATCTCTCTCACTCGGCCCACTCACGCCCCTCTCGCACTTGGCCCACTCACGCCCCTCTCGCACTCGGCCCACTCACGCCTCTCTCGCACTCGGCCCACTCACGCCCCTCTCGCACTCGGCCCACTCACGCATCTCTCTCACTCGGCCCACTCACTCCCCTCTCGCACTCGGCCCACTCACGCATCTCTCTCACTCGGCCCACTCACGCCCCTCTCGCACTCGGCCCACTCACGCCCCTCTCGCACTCGGCCCACTCACGCCCCTCTTGCACTCGGCCCACTCACGCATCTCTCTCACTCGGCCCACTCACACCCCTCTTGCACTCGGCCCACTCGCGCCTCTCTCTCACTCGGCCCACTCACACCCCTCTTGCACTCGGCCCACTCACGCATCTATCTCACTCGGCCCACTCGCGCCCCTCTCGCACTCGGCCCACTCACACCTCTCTTGCACTCGGCCCACTCACGCCCCTCTCGCACTCGGCCCACTCACGCCTCTCTCGCACTCGGCCCACTCACACCTCTCTCGCACTCGGCCCACTCACGCCCCTCTCGCACTCGGCCCACTCACGCCTCTCTCGCACTTGGCCCACTCACGCCTCTCTCGCACTCGGCCCACTCACACCTCTCTCGCACTCGGCCCACTCACGCCCCTCTCGCACTCGGCCCACTCACGCCTCTCTCTCACTCGGCCCACTCACGCCTCTCTCGCACTCGGCCCACTCACGCCTCTCTCGCACTCGGCCCACTCACGCCCCTCTCGCACTCGGCCCACTCACACCTCTCTCGCACTCGGCCCACTCACGCCTCTCTCGCAGCTGCACTTTGGAATTAATGCAGTTTGACTCCAATTTCATTGCCATGGCTCAATGCTATGAAACCCTGGGAATTGTAGTTTTATAAGGTCTTTAAACATTCTCTGCCAAATAGTTTAGATGCCTCACCGAACTATAACTCCCAGGATTCCATAGCATTGAGCCGTGGCAGTGAAAGTGGAGTCAAACTATGTTAATTCCACGGTGCCTCACTTCTTCCAATGGAGAAATAAAGATACAAGTGCCAGTTAAGTCCAGTGGATTTCTTTATTCATACCAGGGGTCCCCAAACTTTTTAAACAGGGGGCCAGTTCACGATCCTTCGGACCGTTGGAGGGCCAGACTATAGTTGGCCACCGAGCAATAATAAATAAATATATAAATAACTAATAATAACAATAACAATAAAAAAGAGGGTTGGAAGACACCCTTTGGGCCATTGAGTCCAATCCCCTTCTGCTTTGTGCATCGAAAGCACAAGCAAAGCACCCCTGACAGATGACCACCCAGCGTCAATGTGAAGAAGAAGAAGAAGAAGAAGAAGAAGAAGAAGAAGAAGAAGAAGAAGAAAGAGGTTTGGAAGAGACCCCTTGGGCCATTTAGTCCAACCCCCTTCTGCCTGTGTGCACCAAAAGCACAAGCAAAGCATCCCTGATAGATGGCCACCCAGCCTCAATAATAATAATAATAATAATAATAATAATAATAATAATAATAATAATAATAATAATAATGGTTGTAAGAGAAGAAGAGACCCCTTGGGTTACTTAGCCCAACCCCCTTCTGCCCTTGTGCCGTGGGGCTGGATAAATGGCTTCGATGGGCCGCATCCGGCCCCCGGGCCTTAGTTTGGGGACCCCTAATTCATACCATATGGAGAGGGGCAGATTTCTCGCCCTTTTCATGATATTGTTTAAACTTCCACTCTATGTCTAATTTTTGTTTTGTGTAAGGTAAAGGTAAAGGTTTCCCCTGACGTTAAGTCCAGTCATGTCTGACTCTGGGGGTTGGTGCTCATCTCCATTTCTAAGCCAAAGAGCCAGTGTTGTCCGTAGACACCTCCAAGGTCATGTGGCCAGCATGACTGCATGGAGCACCGTTACCTTCCCGCCGGAAGTGGTACCTATTATCTACTCACATTGGCATGTTTTCGAACTACTAGGTTGGCAAAAGCTGGAGCTAACAGCGGGCGCTCATTTCGCTCCCGGGATTTGAACCTGGGACCTTTCGGTCTGCAAGTTCAGCAGCTCAGTGCTTTAACACACTTCGCTACCGGGGCTCCTTTTTGTTTTGTGTATTTTATGGAAATATGTTTCCATATGTATATTTTACGGAGTGTTTTTAAATTATTATGTGTTCTAGCAATGTTGTCAACCGTCTTGAGCGGGTAAGAAATAAAATTATCATTATCATTATTGAGTTGCTGTGCATTTTCTGGGCTGTCTGGCCATGCTCCAGAAGCATTCTCTCCTGACATTTCACCCACATCTATGGCAGGCATCCTCAGAGGTTGTGAGGTTGAGGCAAGTGTGAATGTTGCAGTTGGCCACCTTGATTAGCATTGAATGTCCCTCACATAATCATAGCTGGCTGCTTCCTGCCTGAGGGAATCTTTGTTGGGTGGTGTTAGCTGGCCCTGATTGTTTCATGTCTGGAATTCCCCTGTTTTTGAGTGTTCTTTTTTTACTGTCCTGATTTTATTTATTTATTTATTTATTTCCCATACTTGTGTCCCGCCCTTCTCACCCTGAAGAGGACTCAGGGTAGCCTCACAACTGCCAACAATTCGATAGCCGATTGTTT